>NC_072493.1:48730038-48832308 GCF_027574615.1 Eptesicus fuscus
CAGCAGCCGCGTCCCTCCCGCGGGGCGTCCGCACAGGAGCCTCCCAACAGGGCGGCGGCTCAGGAGCAGCTTTAAGGGCCCAGGAGCTCCGGGGGAGCCCCCTCCGCTAACGGGGCTCCGCACACTCAGGCTGCCCCGCAGGCGAGGGGCCGCAGGAGGCAGAGGGGAGAGGGGGGCAGAGGCCCCACACCCACGGGGGTCATGGCCACGGGGCCCAGCTCCCCCTCCTCCCCCGCGCAGACTCCCTGGGGGAGAAGGAAACCAGGTGTGGGGACCGGAACCCCAAAGGGAAGAGGAGCCCCCTGACTGCCCGCAGGCCTGAGCTGAGGCCCCGCAGCAGCATCCACCCCGCGGGGGCCCCGCACCTCACTCCTGGGAGGGCCTCCGCGGGTCGGGGCCCAGGAGGGAGCCCCCCAGCACCAGGCCGGGCTCCGGGGCGGCGGGTCCCGCTCTGGGGCCTGAAGGGGCGACAGCGCCACCCCCTCTGCTGCGCTCAGGTCAGAGGTCGGAGGTCCGCCCCTCCTGGGACCCGTCCTCAGGGCGAGGCCTTTGGGGGGACGCCGGGCTGGGCCGCGGGCGCCGGGGATGGGACCTGGGCAGCGGGCGCCACCGACTCGGCCTCTCACACAAAGGGGGGCCCAGGGGGACCCTCCGGGAGCCCCTCCTCCTCGGGGCTGTGGGCTCACATGGGAGGAGGCGCCCCAGTCCTTCCTGACGCTCCCCCCTCAGGCCCTGCTCAGCGCCCAGAAGATGGGGCCTGGGAGCCCGCAGGGCCCTGGGGTGTCCGGGTCCCGCCCGCGGGGGGCGCTCCAGACTCTCCCTCATGGGGGACCTGGGCGGCCTGGAGGGTCTGCGCTGTGGTTTGGGGGTGAAGGGACCCTGCCCCTGGCTGTCCTCCTGCGCTCTGGGCCCAGCAGCCTCCTCACAGAACATTCTGGAACGTGGCAGCTGCTCCGCTGCCGGGAGGGCAGAGCCCTGGCTGCCCCTGAGGGACAGGGAGCGAGTGAGGGAGGAGCCGCAGGGCGCTGAGCAAACCCCCGTCCCACCCCCGCTGCAGCCCCGCCTGCGCCTCTCTGAGCGCCTCCTCCCCGTCACCCCCTCTCCCGTCCCCCAATGGAGTCCCCTCCGGGTGCCTCGTGGGTTTGCGCTGCGGAGTCAGTCTGACCCTCCATGTGGGTCACAGGGGTGAGGCCTGAGACTCAGTAAGCACTGCCCTCCCCCAGTTACCATGGTGACAGGGGTTAGAGGCTTCCATGCATCCCATTGTGTGCTTTATACACCACAACTTAAGGAAGAGCCTTCAATGTGTGTATATTCAGGACACGTGTGACGATCTCCTCAGGATAAATGCCTAAAAGAGACATTTCTATGTCATAATGTGAGCACATTTATTATTTCTTTAAGTGTATTTTTATTGACTTCAGAGAAGCATGGAGAGGGAGAGAGAGATGGAAACATCAATGCTGAGAGGATCTTTGATCGCCTGCCTTCTGCACCCCTCTACTGGGATGCAGGGCGCCTCCAGGACAGATGCCCTGACCCTAAATCTTACCTTGACCTCCTAGTTCATAGGTCGATGCTCAGGCAACGGAGAACACCACCCAAGCAGAACTTAAGCGCATCGCTGAGACATCTTGCCAAGCTTCCTCTAGAAATTGTGTTCCACGCTTCCGTTCCTTCTGTCTTTATGACCGTGTGTCTCCCCGCTCTGCCCGCACTCCCAGCCTTCCCTTCATCTCTCCCGACCCGATGGGTTTCTGGTTTATTCCTGTCCCTCCGGTGCCGCCTCCTCATTCGTGTTCCCGTGAGTTTATGACAAACACAGGTGATTGACACCCGCATTTCTTCCTTCCACCTTGTTCCCCACGAGCGTCACTTGGGGGTTGGGCTGTGGGTGCTCAGACCTCGGACTTCGGGGAGAAGGAGACGCAGCCCTGGGACCTGGTCTGACCCGGGGCCTCCGCTGTGGGAGCGGCCGGAGCGCACAGCGGGGTCCTCCCTGGGGGACACGGTCACCCTCAGCGTCACCCTCAGACCCGCCCCGAGGCCGGGACCGGGGAGACAGAGCCGCACCCCCTCCCTGGTCCGCACAGACACACGGCCCCCCGCTCACGGGGACCCCACGGCCCCTGCGCGGCTCAGGGAGCGAGGCTGCTTCTGTCCAGCTGCGCCCCCATCCCCGCTCTGGCGGCCTGGTCCCGGGACAGTCCCTGAGCTGCCCCCCCACAGCACTGCCCCCCCGACACCGCACATCAGAGGAAGCCAATGTGACTTCTCCTACAGACAGGTCAGGGTTCTGTCTGGGATGGGAGCGCTGGGGTGTAGACACCACATGGGTGTCTGTGGGACCGGTGTCTTCAGGCCCAAACTGTTCTCTGTCTCACAGGGGTCACGTCTCCCTCCACCTCCCTCCCAGAGGGAAGGCACTACATTCTCAGGGGTGAGCTCTTTTCTAGAACATCCCTAGGGCAGTGTTTTTTGTTTGTTTGTTTGCGCGACCATTTCTTTATTAAATTATGCAAAAAGGGGAGGAGAAGGGGGCAGCTGTGGGGCTTGGTCCAACCCTGGCCCCACCCCGGCCTGGCGCTGTCTGAGAGAAGGGGATCTGAAGGAGACCCAGGGATCAGGCAGGGCAAGGACGGGCAGGACAGAAAGGGAGGATGCAGAGGTTCCGAAGGAGAAGCTATCGGAGGGGGGGTGGGAGTGAGGGAGGAAGAGAGGAAGAGGGAAAGGGGCAGTTGGGGACCAGCTGGGAGCTGGGATGGAACAGGTCAGGGGGGGGAACAATGGCCGAGTGGGGTGGAAGGGCAGGGTCTGGAGAGGTGGGCAAGAGAAGGCTGGGGACAAAGAGGGGCAGCCCTGGTGCAGGGCCCAGAGCAAGGAGTCAGGGGGAGTGGCTGCCCTGAACGGTCCCTGCCCATCCCCGGCCTTGAGGGGCCTCCTCCCCCAGCCCATGGGCAGGGGGCTCCTGCCGATGCCCCATGTTCTGTCTTCTGCCGCTCGGGATCAGCTTTACCCTCCTCGTCAGCAGCTCTCTTCAGCGCGGGCCCTCGTCGTCATCATCTTCTTCTTCCTCATCTTCTTCTCCTCCTCCATCCTCTTCCTCTCCGTCCTCAGCGGTTTCCTCTTCTTCCTCCTGGGCTCCACGCTCCTCCTCCACCACCACGTCTTTCTTCCGCTCTTTCCCGCCTTCTCCTCCACCTGCTCGCTCTTCTCCTTCAGGTCCTGGCGCTCAGCTCGGCCGCTGCCTCCACGCGCTTCTCCGACGTGGTGCCCGGGCCAGGGCTCGCGGGGAGCCGGAGTCCCGGGGTCGGAACGGAGGGCACTGGACGGCGGAAGGTGGCCGCGGCCGGAACCTGGTGCGGTGGCGGCCGCGCAGCGAGCTGGGTCTCTGGCGGAGGCAGCAGAGGCGCGCGGGGTGGAGCGGGGGTGGGTCTGGAGCGGAGACCCGCAGGGCTGCGGCCGTCCGGAGAGCGAGAGCGGGCGGAAGGGCGGTGGCTGGCGCGCTCTGGCCGCGGTCTTGGGTTCTGGGGCAATGTTTTAAGCTCAGTTTGGGGGTGCAGGGAGTCCGCCTCAGGGAGAGGGATTCTGGGAAGAAAAGAGAAGAAAAAGGCAGGGGCCATTGGGAAACCCCGACTGGTTTAGCCAGATCAACCTTTCTCTGAGTGTGGTCCATGGAACCCTGAAGTATCTAAGAGCCTTTCCCGGGATGTGGGGGGTCAGCATTATTTGCAGGAGATGAGGGACATCCTTTGCCTTTTCATGATGCTGACATTGGCACCGAGGTAAAGCTCAGCACGCATGGGGACTGGTAACGAACTTCCAGAGTCCTGACTCTGCACCAGCGCTGACCTGCACAAAGAAAACAGACAAAAAGCACATCCAGTTTCACTTTAAAATGACATGGTTGAGCCCAGCTGTCGTGGCTCAGTTGTTGAGGGTCAACCTATGAACCAGGAGGCCAGGGCACATGCCTGGGTTGCAGACTCGATCCCCAGTAAGGGTAGTGCAGGAGGTAGCCAATCAATGATTCTCTCTCATCACTGATATTTCTCTCTCTCTCTCTCTCTCTCTCTCTCTCTCTCTCTCTCTCTCCCCTCTCCTTATCTCTCTCTAAAATCAATAAAAACAAACAAAAAATAAGGAAAAAACAACATGGTTGAAGGAATTAAAATTATTATCTTTTCTAAATCCTCATCCTTCAAGCGACATTTTAAAAATATATTGGATTCCGGTAAAGATTTTGGGGAGGGTACATACAATACTCATATTGCAACACAACCACCTGAAAATGACAGCTGCACTCCAGAAAAGTCAGCTAATGGAACGATTCTATATGTTATCAATAGGTGTTCCAACTCCTATCAGCAACATGTAAAGGTCAGTCTGTACAGATTCCTCCATTGCCAGCTTCGGAGCAGTTGGTCTACCCATTTCTCCTCCAGTTGGCCCATCGTCCTTGCTCTGCTTAGGTCTCTCTAACTGCCTCCCATATTCCCCCTCAAGGACCTGGGCTCCGAATTCTGTCAGGGAAAGGGGGCTTCGGTCTCTTCTGAAACTACTTCCTGCTGAGGAGGGTCAAAGGTTTCTCTCAGAGCCAAGAGATCCTTGCTCTCTGTCAGAGGGACGATGAGGCCTGGGCACAGAAGGAGGTGCCCAGAGGTGGTATTTCCTAGGTCCGAGTAGGGTTTGTAACCTGGTGGAGACAAACTGTGTTATAAAATTTAGTATTATTGGGCAAATGTTAAAACAGCAAGAATTATAACAAGTGGTCTGGTGGAGGAAAGAAACATTTTAACTCTAATACTTTCCTGTTGAAATCACCCCCATTTTTGTTAGAGACAAATTAAGACCAATTTATTTATTGTATTAAGTCTAGTTTCAATTTGGCCTAATCGTTTGCATGAACACAACAAGAATAACAATTGATCACATAGGCTACTTTAAAAAAAAATATGCTTTCCTGGAATCTCATGAGCAAGTTTACCCCCAGGGCCAAGAAGCCAAGCTACACAGTTGCCATCAGGCTTCGCCTGCGATACCTACAGAATCGGGGTGCGTTCCTCAAGCTGAGGTCCCCACAGGTGTCTTGTGGTTCCTTTCATGCCATCTCTCAGGAAGGCAACCTCTGTTCCCTCCCTGGAAAGACCAGTAACCACGTGACCAAGCCAGGGACCAGGCTGTTTATCTAAGGGGCTTATCGGCTTCAAAGTCACTCTTCATTCCTTCGAGCTTTCCGGTGACACCCAGAGTCCAGGCACGTCTCAGACATGACATTCCAGCCAAGTTTTGGTTAATAAAACCACAATTGGAAACTGGCTTATGTCCTGTTATGAAGCAATCAGATTCGTATTGGATTTATGCAAACACATTGCCATGAGCACAATAATACTCACTTATTAAGAGTTTCCAAATTCTGGAGAGATCAGGTACAGAGAAAAATACAAAGACCTCAATATTGCTTAGGAAAGTAAAATTTACAAAAATGCTTTAAGAAAAGAAACAAGTTCCCTTCTATCTTGAAAACAAGAAGGCTAAAAAGCAGTAATATTTTTTAATGACAAAAACTACAATTATTGTTAGTTCATCCAGTCCTACAATTAAGTCCTTTTTCTCCTGATGTTTTCTTGCCAGTGTTTGTAAAAGAAGTCCGAGTCCTTTCCATGGGTCTGTCAGAAGATGCCCTCCAGCGCCCAGGACTTACAGCCAGAATGCGGCCCCTGGGCTGCCAGGGGGGGGTTGCCAGCGCATTTCCCATGCATTTCTGCCGGAAGCCACTGCTTGCCAATACTGTCATGAGCGTGCACCAAGGAACGCGGGAGGCCGGTGGACCTTGAGCGTTAGACCGATTATTCGTGTGGAGGTTGAGGTGGCTCGAAGCAATCTCCTGACCCGATACCCTCCAAGTAAATGTTTTCTGGCCTTACCGACCTTACTGATCTGTACGGACCTCAGAGACGGTCTGTTTGCTACCTGTTTGCTGTGCTTTGCCGAGGGCAAGATGTGTTTCTAAAATTGAATAAAAAGTGGACGAGGCCAGGACTGAGCATGTCTCTTCAAGAAAAAGGCTCCACCTGGCCCCACCCCTTAATCATTCACATTTGTGTCCAGCATTTTCATGTGCGTCGGCCCCTCCTGCAGATCCTGAACCTCCGTGCAGGTCGCGGCACGTTTTGAGTTGTTCAACACCCACAAGCAGAACAGAAGCAGAAGGCGCCTTAAACACGCCGCTCCTGGCTGGCTCACAATCTCCCCACGTAGAGGACAGGCACGCACAGAACGCCGATTCAGCCCCCAGCCAAGGTGACTAGGAAAGGCTGTAAGCACCTCAGGAAAGCCCCAGGTTAATAACTTGGCAGCTGCTAGGGAGTTTCCACGGGTGCCTGCAAGAAGTTTCCCAAAGGGAACTGCCCGTCCCTGAAGGCTCTTACCTTAGGGCTCAGAGGAGGGTGACCTGTCTAGAGTCGCCAAAATATGTTCCCGAGAACCCCCCCCCGCCCCCACGCGTGGGCTCGGGCTGCCTGTCGCTGTGCCCAATAGCGAAGGCAGGGCTGAATCATATGAGGCCTTTATTGAGAAGGCCTGCCAAGCAAAAAGGCGGGGCGTACAAGCATCACATCCCGTCTTTAGCCAAGGTGCAGGGGGCAGGACTATAAAGGGAAGGGCTGGGGTGAGCTGGGAACGGAATGCAGCTACGTGCAGGCCTGGGGGTCCGCAGACATCAGCTACTGTCAGGCGATAAGAGGAGGTTTTGAGTCCTGGTGGGTGGGTCTGACCCTGCTTCTCGGTTCTGCTTGCTAGATTCACAGCTGAGTCACCTCCTCAGTCACTTCCCACAGGCCTTGGAAATGAGCTTCTCCCTTCCGGAAATGTCACCTGGCCTGGCCCGTGTGTACGGCACAGAATGAAGGACACAGACACCAGGATCGCTGGGACGGGGGAACCGGCACTCACGTTCTCACACATGAGCCTGAGCTTCTCCCTCAGGAAATGTCACCGTCAGGGGACAGCAGACAGGCCTGTTGTCTGAGGGAATGTCACCCCGAGAGAAAACCAGGATGGGGGACAGGTGTGCCCACCACGTCAGCTAGACCCTTCCCAGCGGACACGCTGTCCTGGGAGCTCTGTGGGGACAGACACAGGTGAGCTGGGATGGCGGGGGATTAATGCACCCGCCCGGGAAGGGCTCTGGGACTGAGAGACACGGGCATCCCTTTCCATCACCTGCATGAGGACAGAGCCACCGGCAAGACAGCCCTGGGGACGGGGACAGAACAGAACAGGAATTGTTCAGTAATGTTTCAGGTTCCACTTTGCAAACAAGTTTTCAGAAACTACCACTTGTGTAGTTTTAGTGTGCTATCAAAGATTAATATTCACACATCTGACAATGTTATTAAAAATACTGCTCCTGCACATTCATGCGAGGCTCTATATTTTTCATATACTTCAACTAAAATAATAGATGAAACGCAGAAGCAAATATGAAAACCCAGCGTCTCCCAGTGAGATGTGCAAGGATGTAAAATGAGCGCAGGTCCCCTCCTCTCTCCTCCTTGTTTATTTAGGAAATAGGTATTTTTCATAAGAACATTACTTCTGATAACATGTCATAGGTTATTAATATGATAAATGAATTCACAATTTTTCAAAGTGTTTTATTCTTTACATGGTAAATATTGATAGCTGTAATCCGCATAAACAAAATTACTCTTTGGTTCCTCACTAATTTATAACATTGAATAGAAATTCTGATGCCAAAATGAGAGTGATGAACAGCACGGCGCCGGGGCCAGGCCTCGGGGACCGTGTGACGGGCGCTCCGCGCAGGAGGGGGGTCAGGACCGAGTCCAGGGCCCAGGCCTGCGCTCAGGTCTCAGCGGGGGACAGAGTCTGGGGGGGGCAGCTCCGTGGTGGGGACTCCCCAGCGCCCTGGTTTCACTTCTCTCCCAACCTGTGTCGGCGCCTCCTTCCTGGATACTCGTGACGCGGCCCCACTCCTCACTCCCATTGGCTGAGCGGTTTCCGGAGCAGCCAATCAGCGTCCCCGCGGCTCTCGGTTAAAACTCCTCCGCGGAAGCGCCCGGGATCAGAAGGTCCCCCGACGCCGAGGATGCGGGTGATGCGGCCCCCCACCCTCCTCCTGCTGCTCTCGGGGGCGCTGGTCCTGACCCCCAGCCGGGCCGGTGAGTGCGGGGTCGGAGGGGGCGGCTGTGCGGAGAGGAGCGAGGGGACCCGGCGGGGGCGCGGGCCCGGGAAGGCGCGTGTCCAGCCCCGGCCCTGCCCCCCGTCCGCCCCCCAGGCCCCCACTCCCTGAGGTATTTCTACACCATCTGGTCCCGGCCCGGCCGCGGGGAGCCCCGCTTCATCGCCGTCGGCTACGTGGACGACACGCAGGTCGCGTGGTTCGACAGCGACGCGGCGAGTGGGAGGATGGAGCCGCGGGCTCCGTGGATGCAGCAGCCGTGGATGGAGAGGGAGAGGCCGGGGTACTGGGAGGAGGAGACGCTGAGGGCCAAGAGAACCGCACAGATTTTCCGAATGAGACTGCGGGACTTCCGCGGCTACTACAACCAGAGCGAGGACGGTGAGCCGCCGCCGGGCCCGTCACCACCCCCCTCCCCACGGACGGGCCGGGGTCGCCCCGAGGGTCCGGGTCCGAGCGTCACCCCGAGGCGGCGGGACCCGCCCGGCCCCCACCCGGGAGGAGCCCGCGGGGACTGGGACCCGATTTCACTTTCAGTTTTAGATTCTTTACGTGGTAAATATTGATAGCTGTAATCCGCATAAACAAAATTACTCTTTGGTTCCCCACTAATTTATAACATTGAATAGAAATTCTGATGCCAAAATGAGAGTGATGAACAGCACGGCGCCGGGGCCAGGCCTCGGGGACCGTGTGACGGGCGCTCCGCGCAGGAGGGGGGTCAGGACCGAGTCCAGGGCCCAGGCCTGCGCTCAGGTCTCAGCGAGGGACAGAGTCTGGGGGGGCAGCTCCGTGGTGGGGACTCCCCAGCGCCCTGGTTTCACTTATCTCCCAACCTGAGTCCGCGGGGCGGGCGGGGCGGGGTGACCTCGGGGCGGGGCTGACCTCGGGGCGGGGTCAGGGTCTCACACCATCCAGAGGATGTTTGGCTGCGATGTGGGACCCGATGGCCGCCTCCTCCGCGGGTACACACAGGACGCCTACGACGGCACCGACTACCTGGCCCTGAACGAGGACCTGACCTCCTGGACCGCGGCCGACAAGGTGGCTCAGATCACACAGGGCGAATGTGAGGCGACGGGTGGAGCAGAGCTTTGGAGGAGATACCTGGAGGGCCTGTGTGTGGACTCACTGCGCATGTACCTGGACAAAGGGAAGGAGACCCTGTTGCGCGCAGGTACCAGGGGCCCTGGGGCCGCCCCCTCTCCCCGGGGCTGGGGCTCCTACAGGAGACAGGACAGGGGGTCAGTGTCAGACACCCCTCCTTGGGGTCAGGGAAGGCGTCCCCTGGATGTCCATCCAGGTCAGGTACCAGGGGGACCCCCCCTCCACTCAGGGACAGGTAGGGGTGCAGGCTCTCCTGGGGTGCAGGGAGGCCCCCTGACATAACCCATCAGCGGTTCCCATGGGCCCTGCAGGGGCTCTGGGACCCACGGGGACCTCCTCTCTCAGGCCTTGTGCGCTGTCCCCCACCCCCTGTGTCTGAGGCCTGACCCCAGCTTTTCTGAGTCACGTGGCCTCCACCCAGGTCAGGACCACAAATCCCTTTTCTCCCTCACAGACCTGCCTCCTGCCCTGGGCTGTGTCTCTCTGGTTCTAGAACTTTCTAAAGACTAGGAGGTCCTTCCAGGGGCCTCTGTCCAGACTGGTGTGTGGACTGTGTGCTCCCTCCCCCACCCAGGTATCTGTCCTCTCTCAGGATGGTCACATGGGCGCTGCTGGAGGGTCCCATGGCGGATGCAAAGTTCCTGCATTTTCTCCCGTCCCCTCAGACCCTCCAAAGGCACACGTGACCCACCACCCCGTCTCTGCCCGTGAGGTCACCCTGAGGTGCTGGGCGCTGGGCTTCTACCCTGCAGACATCAGCCTGACCTGGCAGCGTGACGGGGAGGACCAGTCCCAGGACATGGAGCTGGTGGAGACCAGGCCTGCGGGGGACGGCACCTTCCAGAAGTGGGCGGCCGTGGGGGTGCCCCCTGGCGAGGAGCAGAGATACACGTGCCATGTGCAGCACGAGGGCCTGCCCGAGCCCCTGACCCTGAGATGGGGTGAGGAGGGCCGTGGGCATAGAGCCCCTTCTCAGGGCAGCGGGGGCCCTGGGGTACCTCAGTGGGGTTGGGGCTGAGGCCTGGGATCAGGGCCCTCACCCTCCCTTCCCTTCTCCTCCCAGAGCCGCCTCCTCACACCTTAATCTTCATCATGTTGGGCATCGCTGGGGGCCTGGTTCTGCTGGGAGCTGTGGCTGGAGCTGTGATGTGGAGGAAGAGGCGCTCAGGTGGGCAGGGGTGGGGTCTGAGTGTCTGTCCCACTGGGGGTTCAAGCCCTGGTAGACGTGTGTCCCGCCTCATTCTCAGGAAGCACCAGCTTCACGTGTGTGATGGCCTGTGTGGGGCTCTGTGCTCACACTTACTCCTCAGTGAGGCCCGTGGGAAATGAGGGACCACTTACCACCTGATGATGCTGGTGGTGGGACCCCGTTCCCTGCAGTCCCAGGTCAGAGGGCAGGTCCCTGCTGAGCACAGACCTCCAGGAGGGCGGTGGGTCCAGTCCCCTCACATGCACTTCCCTCAGGTTTCCTGGTCCTGCCCTGAGTCTGTACACAGGGTTCTGGAAACTTTTCCGGGCCCAGGACTAGGGCTTCCTTAGGACCTCCTGGCCCTGCCTCCTCCCTGGTCTCACGGGATGTTTTCTTCCCGCAGGTGGAAATGGAGGGAGCTACGCTCAGGCTGCCAGTGAGTATAGAGGGGTGACCCCTGACACCCTGGGACAGTGCAGACGGGAGCCATGGGGGACCTCCCCCGCATAGTTCCTCCTTAGTCTCCTGTCCTGGGCTCTGACTCCGTCCTGGTGTGTCCCCCGCAGACAATGACAGCGCCCAGGGCTCTGATGTGTCTCTCTCGGCTTCTAAAGGTGAGACCTGCCGTGGGGAGGGGTGAGCAGAGGGAGGCCTGGGCGGTGGGGAGTCTGTGGGACACTGTGAGCATGAAGTGGGTTTGAGAATGTCACCAGTTCCAGCCACTGCCCTGGATCTGCTCATGATGATTGTCCTCCACAGCGTGAGGAGCTGCCCTGTGGGACTGAGTGATGGAAGGTGTGTCCACGCACCCACTTCCTGACTCAGGAACCTCTGATGGGGGTGCACACCTGGCCCTGCTCCCCACACTTTCCTGTCAGCAGAGGCGGCTGGGCCCTTCCCCTCCCCTCCCTGCCTTTCCTCCCCGGGGGCTCTGAGTGACAACTTCCTGCTCCGGATTGAAATGAGGCTGTGCATTGACCTGGTTCTTCAATTCCTCCCGTGCCTGGTGACGGTCATTAAAGGAGACCCTGTAATTAAATGTCTTCTGAGAGGAAATAAACAGAAGCTCCAAGAGTTTTGCAGATTCCTGTGTATTCTGTGCTCTTTGCAGGCGGGACGGGAGGGGCTGTGAGGACGGAGCGTGGTCGGGGCCTGGGCCTGGTCAGTGCTCAGTGCATCGTGGGTTTGACGTGGTCACTCCTGGGCCGGGTCACCTCTCTGCTCCTCTGACCTTGTCCCTCAGGGGAACCCTGTCCCACCAGGACCTGTGGTCACAGGGACTCCCATCCCCCAGGCCTTGTCCCGTGTCCTAATGCAGCGCCTCTCCCGGACCCTGGACAGCGAGCTTCCTGGGGCAGGTCAGCCTGGGCTCAGGCCCGGATGCGGCCCAGCACCCATCGTCCGTTGCTTCTTTGCTCTTGTGGACACTATGCCTGTCACTGTTTCCATGTGTGAGTTGTGGTCTCATTCTCTGGGCGTCCCCGTCTGACAGTATCGGGGCTCATTTTTGCCGTCAGTGCCCCGCAGGCCCAGGGTCCCTGCACCCAGGACTCTGTGGTGAGGAGAGATGGGTGTTCAGGCTCCTCCTGCTCCGCCTCCTTCTAGGGCCTGAACGTTCCAGCCCTCTGACCAGCTTGGTCTTTCTGGGGACCAGCCCCCACCCTGATGCTCTCCAGGGCCCTCACCCGAGAGCCACCTCATCAGCCTCCCAAAGACACCTGTCACTCAGGAGGTGCCCAGGGTTTAGGGGCTCAGTGCCAGGAGCCAGGGGCAAGACCAGGCACTTCCTCTCATCCCACAGGTCTCTGCCCACAGATCCATTAATTGCCAAAGGGCCCCAGTAGTTAAGGACGCTGGCACCTTACTAGAGTCCACCCCCTCATGAACAAGAGTCCAGGCCATCCTCCTGGTGAGGATGGTACATGGTCCACACATTTATGGAAATTGCCCACCAGTTTTAGAGAGGACGTTCAAGTTCAGCCACAATGTGATGTTGTGCCCACCTCCCCGCAGGGTGAAATGACAGTCAGACAAAACCAACTGTTCCCGGGAATGTGGACTCCTCTCTCTCATACATTCCTGGTGGGAGAGTGATTGTCTCAAACCTGGTGGGAAATGCTGTGGCCGTACTCCCGGCACCTAGAGACAGGGAGGGTGGGATGTCGGGGAGTCAGAGGCTGAGCGTCACCCACTGGAGGACAGGAGATCACAAATGGGACGAGGGGGAGAGTGAAAGGTCAGAAGGACAGGTGGACTGAACGGAGAGACGCCTGTCAGCAAACCTGTGGAGAAAAGAGAGCCCTGACCCCTGTTGGTGAGAACGGACTTGTGCTCCGGAAAGAGATGTTCAGCCCTCAAACCGCCCAACTTCCATGATGGCTCCCTTTCACCGGTTGGGCACTCCCACCGTGTCCCCCAATCTCCCCCAATGGGGGCCACACATGTGCTGTCACAGCCGCGAACCTTGGTCCAGATCCAGCTGTCCCACTTCCCCTCTTGAAAGAAGTAATAAAAGGAGGGGTTTAATGAGGCACACGGATCGCACAGATCCTGGAATTTAGGGGAAGTCGCTCTGCCCCACGGGACACCTGTAGCTGCGTGAGCAGAGCCGGGGAAGACAGGAACCAGCTCCAGTGGAGGCGAGAGGAGACGGGATGAGGCAGTCGATGGGGAAACACAAAGTTGGGAATGGGACTGAGTCTCTTCTCAGGGGACGCTGAGGGGAAGCTGTTGGCAGCTCCACTGGACAGGAGTGAAGGGACCAGGGTCTCCAATCAGTGACTCCCACGGCCCCTGATAGAAGGGGACTTGTTCCCGATGCATTGTGACCTTTTATTACTTCGCAGAGTGCTTTTACTGCTCCTGTGGACAGTGTGGGAGCTTAGAGAGAAAGTGGTTGACTCTTCATTCCCCAGTAAACATGGACAAGAAACCTGTGCTGCGTCAGCACAGCCAAGGGTTCGGGAGCCTGAGGATGGGCCGGCGAAGGATGAAGAAAAGACAAAGAATCAGCTGGGTCTGGGTGAGAGGAAACCTGAGAAGCTTCCAGAATCTGCCTGCGGAGCCTGTGGCAGCCGGGACAGGAGAGGCTGTGAGCAGCTGGTGTGGTGGGGCCTGTGCCCACTCGGAGCCCGTTGCATCATGGGTTTGACGTGGTCCCTCCTCGGCTGAGTCATGTTGTTGCTCCTCTGACCTTGTCCCTCAGGGGAGCCCTGTCCCACCAGGACCTGTGGTCACAGGGCCTCACACCCCCAGGCCCTGTTCATGCCCTACTGCAGCGCATCGCCAGGACTCTGGACCGTGCAGGCTTTGGGGGGCCCTCAGTCAGCCTGGGTCTGGCCTGGGTCCCACCTTCAGCCCCCACTTTCAATTGTTTGTTATTTCTTTGCTCTTGTGCATATTATTCCAGTTAGTGTGTGTGTGTGTGTGTGTGTGTGTGTGAATGTTGGTCTCATTCTCCGGGTGCCCCGTCGGACACAGGGCACATGTGCCCGTCACTGTCCCGCAGGCCCAGGTCCCGCACAGGCCCCGGGAGGAAGGTGGGTTTCAGGCTCCTGCTGCTCCTGCCTCCCTCCCGGGCCTCATGTTCTTCCCTGAACTTTGGAGGGAACCCGGTTCTGGAATTAGCACAGAGGAGGGTCCCCATTCCTCCTCTGAGATCAGGTCCTGCTGGGACTGGGCTCTGCCCACTGCGCTCTCTCCAGCCTCCAGGGGCCCGGGATGTGGGGAGGGGGGGCAGCTGCAGGTTTAGGGGAGCAGCGCTGTGGGCAGTGCAGGTGCAGTGACGTCCCCGGGGGCACCCTGAGCCGCAGCCGCCCCAGGACAGCTGAGCCGGGACCACAGCCATGAGGTCACCGTGTCCAGCACAGGGAGGGGCTCCCCCTGCAGGAGCCGCCGCTGGTTGAGTGACAGGTGGGAGCATGGGGTTACCTCTGGGGCCTCACTGAGGGGGAATGGGAGACCCGCGGTCCCGTGGGCAGGTGTGAGGGGCACAGGGTGTGTAAGAGGCAGGGAACAGGGAGGGGGAGGGGGAGAGAGGGGAGGGCTCTGGGACACCACGGGAAGGGGACCAGGTGTGGGCTGTGGGACAGGGCAGGGGCTGTTTGATGGGTGTTCGGTGTGGGGCTCGCTGGGAGGTGACCTTGAGGAGAGGTTGGAAGGTCATGACCCAGGAGGCCCTCTGGAGGCAGGTCTGCCCAGGCAGGAACCTGCAGTGCGCATGCCCTGGGGCAGGAGGGTCTGGTCTCTGGGAAGAGCCAGCAGGCAGGTGTGGGCAGAGCAGAGAGAGGACCTGAGAGGGAGCCAGGGGACCACGTGGGTGGAGGGGGGAAGGGCGGGGCTGTGCGGAGGGAGGCGGGGTCCCAGGACAGATTGGAGCAGGGGAGGGACATAGGGTGACGCCCCCTGGAACTGGTCTCTGTGGCTGCTGAGCTGAGGGCAGACCTGGGGGCCAGGGAGGCAGCGGGGGAGCGGGAGGGTCTGCGGGGTGCAGGCGGGAGATCCCTCCGCGGGGTGAGCGTGGGAATAGTGGGCTGGTGAGATTCTGGAACCTTCTGAGGAGGACTTACAGCACTCCTCATGGGTCCATCCGGGGTCTTGGAGAGAGCGGGCACCGTCACCAGAAATGACATTGGATGGAAGGAGGAGGAAAGAGCTGCCCTCAGGGGAGATAGGAGCTCAGGGACCAGCATCTGGGGGGGGGGGGGGGCATCACAGAGGTTGGTTGTAGGAGATGTTGGGGGAGCTGTCTGCTGGGAACAAGGGGCCGGGGGACTGGCAGGTGGACATGAGCTGGAGGACGGAGGGTGTCGCGGGAGAAACAGACTTGGGCGGAAACGCACAGAAAGGCCATCTCGGGCCTTAATCACGGAAGCGGCCCCCAGGGAGGGAGGCTGCAGGAGACAAGGCGGAGGGACCGACCAGGACCCCGTGCTGAGCGCCGCATCCCACCCGCACCCACGCTCCCTCTGCAGTCCTGTCCCCGCATCCCGAGGTGCTTGGACCCGAGGCCCCGCTTTCCGGGGCTCAGGAGGCCCTGGTCACTCGCTGAGACTCCGGGTTCGGGCTGAGGGGGGCGTCTGGGTCCCCAGCGAGGCTGGTGCCAAGCCCATGGGTTTCGGGAGCAGCAGGAACCCGCTCAGGACGCCTCAGGGCGCGTGCGCCTCCCCTGTGGGGCTGGCTGAGGGAGACCCTGGTCTGGGCCTAGTTCCCTGAGGCGGGGCCTGGGCGGGGCTGGGGGTGTGAGGGGCCCACAAGGGTGCTGGGGCTCAGCCAGATGGGGAGCCGCTGAGGTCAGCGACAGCTCCCCCGGGGATGGGCCTCCCTCCCACAGTGAAGGGTTTGTGTGTTTTCCTCAGAAAGGAAAGCGGGGCCCTGTGGTCAGTGATGGGCGTGAGGCTGGGAGTGGCCTGTCCTTGTCTCTGCCTGGGGTGGCATCAGGGGGGGACTCGAGGAGCAGGTCCGGGTCAGCGTGTCTCTAACCTGCTCCCAGGAAGCCCGAGCCCCTGACTCTGAGGTGGGGTGAGGAGGGCCATGGGCACTGAGCCTCTCCTCAGGGCACCAGGGGCCCTGGGGGACTCAGTGGTATTGGGGCTGAGGCCTGGGGTCAGGGCCCTCACCCTCCCTTCCCTTCTCCTCCCAGAGCTGCCTTCTCACACCTTCATCTCCATCATCCTGAGCATCGCTGGGGGCCTGGTTCTGCTGGGAGCTGTGGCTGGAGCTGTGATGTGAGGGAGGAGGCACTCAGGTGGGCAAGACTGGGCTCTGAGTGTGCACTCTAGGCAGTGACAGCGCCCAGGGCTCTGATGTGTCTCTCGGCTTCTAAAGGGGAGCCCTGCCATGGGGAGGGGTGGGAAGACGGAGGCCTAGGTGGTGGGGAGTCTGTGGGACCCTGTGAGCATGGAGTGGGTTTGAGAATGTCACCAGTTCCAGCCACTGCCCTGGATCTGCTCATGATGATTGTCCTCCACAGCGTCAGGAGCTGCCTTGTGGGGACTGAGTGATGGAAGGTGTGTCCACGCTCCCACTTCCTGACTCAGGAACCTCTGATGGGGGGCTGGCCCCGCCCTGCTCCCCACACTTTCTGGTCCAGCAGAAGCAGGCTGGGCCCTCACTATCGCTGACTTTACTTCCTCATGCTCTGAGCTGCAACCTGTTCCTTCCGCATTAAAATGTGGTTCTGGAGGTGACTTTGTTCATTTTTCCCATGAGGGGTTGGTGGGCAAATTAAAGGAGAAGACTCTAAATTTTAAGGGGAAATACATATAAACACCAAGAACTTTCCAGAGCTCATGTGTTTTCTGTGCTGAGCTGACCCAGGTGTGGACAGGAGAAGTGATGAGGAGAGAGCGTGGTCGTGGCCTTTGCCCAGGAGGTGCTCATTGCATCGTGGGCTTTGACGTGGTCACTCCTCGGCTGGGTCACCTTTCTGTTCTTCTGACCTTGTCCCTCAGGGGAACCCTGTCCCACCAGGACCTGTGGTCACAGGGACTCCCATCCCCCAGGCCTTGTCCTGTGTCCAATTGCAGTGCATCTCCAGGACCCTGGACAGCGAGCTTCCTGGGGCAGGTCAGCCTGGGCTCAGGCCTGTGTCCCTTTCTCCATCCTCCTCTCCTGGGTGTTCGTTGTTTCTTTGCTCTTGTGGACACTATGCCTGTTGCTGTTTCCATGTGGGAGTTGTGGTCTCATTCTCTGGGCGTCCCCATCTGACAGTATCGGGGCTCATTTTTGCCGTCAGTGCCCCGCAGGCCCAGGGTCCCTGCACCCAGGACTCTGTGGTGGGGAGAGATGGGTGTTCAGGCTCCTCCTGCTCCGCCTCCTTCTAGGGCCTGAACGTTCCAGTCCTCTGACCAGCTTGGTCTACCTGGGGACCATCCCCCACCCTGACGCCTCCAGGGCCCTCACCCAAGAGCCATCTCATCAGCGTCCCAAAGACACCTGTCACTCAGGAGGTGCCCAGGGTTTTAGGGGCTCAGTGCCAGGAGCCAGGGGCAAAGACCAGGCACTTCCTTTCATCCCACAGGTCTCTGCCCACAGATCCATTAATAGCCAAATTGCCCCAATAGTTAAGGACGCTGGCACCTTACTAGAGTCCACTCACTCATTAACAAGAGTCCAGGCCATCCTCCTGTTGAGGATGGTTACATGGTTCACACATTTATGGAAATTGCCCAACAGTTTAGTCAGAGGAGAAACTCACGTTCAGCCACAACGTGATGTTGGTGCCCTCCTCCCAGGAGAGCAAAAATGAAAGAGTGAGACAAAGTCAATTGTTAGCAGGAATTTGGACTCATTGTATCTGTCATATATTCCTGGTGGGAAAGGAAGTTGTTTCAAATTCTGTGAAAATGCATTGGCTGCAGTCACTACATCCAGCATTTGACAGTACTCACCACACCCAATGCCCCAGCAATTCCACTCCTGGTTATATCCCCAATAGACACACATACATACGTGTGGAAAACATACGAAGAATTTGTTCATTGCTGCACAATTTGCAAAATCTGCATATAAGACAAATGCGCATGAGCAGTAGAGGAGGAGTGTGGTGTGTTCATAGGATAGAACCCTGTAGCCCTGAGAGTGGATACCCTACGACCACAACAGCCAGTGTGAGGAGGGGGACATGATGTGGAGAGAGAGCAGGTGCAGGGAGGAGGCCCCTGTGACATTCCTTCCCTCAAAAGCTGATGGAACTCACCTGTGGTGCAGAAACCAAAATCTTAGTGAGTCGGGCTGGGGTAGGTTATGAGCAAATAAAACTGAAGAGGGTCCGCTGAGGACTGGAATGTTCTGTGAGTGTTGTTGATCCCACCTTCACCCTGTGAAAATCCACTGTATACCTGGGATTTGTCCACGTCTTTCTGGGCATGTGATCCTTCATTTTTTCTAATATTTTTAAATTTTTATCTTTGTTATTTCACCCAATTTCCCATTTGTTCTGGTTCTTTCTCACTTTTAGATTCTGAGGGAATCTCTCTGTCTGTCCTAATTATTACTTTCCCTGAATCCTGTCTGCATGTCAAGAATAATTCTTTCCAGGGTAAAACCTCAAAAAAAGAAGCAGAAGCAGAAGCAGAAGTGGAGGAAGAAGAGGAAGAGGAGGGAGAACAAGAAGAAAGGGGAAGAGAATGCGGAGGGGGAGGAGAGCTAGTGGTTACACAGTGAGTCACCAAAGCGCAGGACTGTGTGGTGGCTAAGGAAGCACATCATGGTCTCCTGTGGGGCCACGTGGACATTAGGGATCCCAGGACTCTGAGCAGCGTCAGCACAGCTCACAGGGGACAGGCTCCAGGCTGAACATCCCTGGGCCCCGTAGGAAGGACCTTGGCGGTTCCATCAGGGAGGGACCAGCTTCCTGACCCAGGGGAGAGGCTCAGCCTGTGCCCATCCTGGTGTCAGCCTGACGGTGGGAGCAGGGGAGCCCTGAGGACGGGGCCCCCGTGGAAATGGGGTGTGACTGTACAATGAATGGAGGAGGAGGGTGGGTTTCCGTTCACCCCAGAGAACAGCTGTGACTCGGAACTCAGACCGTCCACAGGGAACACAGGCTGTTCCTGCCCGTCCTTCAGCTGCTGGTGAGGACCATCTGGACAATTGCCTCATCACCGATAATCCCACAGCGGCTGGTAGAGATCTGATTAGGGGTAAAGTTGCTCTATTCGGAGATGTCCCGGACTCTCCATGCACAGAGTCAACCTTCCTTCCTGTCTCAGGTCACCTGTAAGGAACCTGGTCCCCGCATTCATCCATCCATCCATCCATCCATCCATCCATCCATCCTTCATTCATCCATCCATCCATCCATCCATCCACTCATTCATTCATTCATTCATTCATTCACCAATCCATCCAACCATCCATCCATCTATTCATTCATTCATTCATTCATTCACCAATCCATCCATCCATCCATCCATCCATCCATTCATTCAACACTAACCTGTAGTGAGAGTGAGGCCTCTGCTCCAGGCTTCCTGCCCGCCTGCTGCTTATGTAATGAAGACAGAACACCCTCTGTCCAGCCTGGCCGCTGTGGCTCATGGGTGAGGGTGGCCCACGCACCCGGAGGCCCAGGTTCCATTCCCTATGAGGGCACATGCCCTGGTGTCTGACTCCATCCTCAGTCGGGGGCCTGCAGGGGGCAGCCCATCCATGTTTCTATCTCCCTCTCCCGCTCCCTCTCCCTTCCTCTCTCTCTAAACATCTTTAAGGAAAGAAACAAATGAAAACCCCGCTCTCCTGGTGCGCACAGTGGGACACGCAGGACCCACGTGCCTGGGCTGCAGACTCCTCCCGAGTGCGAGGCAGCCAATGGGTGTGTCTCTCACACATGGTGCTGCCTCCCTCTCTCCCTCTCCTCCTCCCTCCCTTGTGCTCCCTCCCTCTCTCCCTCTCCTCCTCCCTCCCTTGTGCTCCCTCCCTCTCTCCCTCTCCTCCTCCCTCCCTTGTGCTCCCTCCCTCTCTCCCTCTCCTCCTCCCTCCCTTGTGATCCCTCCCTCTCTCCCTCTCCTCCTCCCTCCCTTGTGCTCCCTCCCTCTCTCCCTCTCCTCCTCCCTCCCTTGTGCTCCCTCCCTCTCTCCCTCTCCTCCTCCCTCCCTTGTGCTCTCTCTAAAGAGAGAAAATCACTGGGAAAACATCCTCCAGTGAGAATTAGTCGCTCTCTCTCCCTCTTTTTCTTTCCCTCTCTCTCTTTCTCTCTCTCTCTATATATATACAATATAAGTTTATGTGTGTGTGCGTGTGTGTGTGTGTGTGTGTGTGTGTGTGTCCTCTCACGTGAGTGTCACGTGCATGTGGGGTGAGCTCACACCTTCAGCGCCAATAAACACAGGACAGAGCAGGGGCTGCGGCCACACCGCTCGCTCCTCGCCGTCCCTCCTCCCGCGGGGGCACCGCCAGCCCCGAGCACCGAGCACCGGCCGCTGCAGACGCCCGGGGCGGGGGGCGGGGCTGCGGCGTGAGCGCCTGCGGCCCGAGGCCCAGGAAGGGGCAGCGGAACCCGGGTCCCGCCACCGCCGCCCCGGGAGCCCCTGGCGACCCCTCAGCCCCGCCATCAACTCCGACCTGCACCCCCACCCCCACTCAGGCTCCTCGCCGCCAGGGGCCGCCCCGGCGTCGGCGTCGGCGTCGGTGGGCTGAGGGGCAGGAGCGGCAGCGCTGGCGTCGGGCGCTCACCGGGGTGCGGGGGGCACCCGCCCAACCTCAGCCGCCGGCGGGGCGGGCGCAGTCCCAGCTCCACCCGCGGCGCCCGGGGCGTCTCCAGAAGGGCTCCCGCCCTGGCCGCCCCCGCTGCTCGCTGGGCGCCGGGTCTGGGGGTCTGCGCGCCCCGGGGCACCGGACGCCTGTGCGGAGCTGTGACCTGAACCCGACTCCCCCTCCCGCCCTGCCCGCCCCTCGGCCTCGCCTCCCCAGCGCTGACCTCCGCCCGGGGACCAGGGCCCCCGACAGGCCTGGGCGGAGGAGCCCAGGAGCCGAGGACGGACTGCGGGCCGCGTCCCGGCCGCGGGGGGAGGGACTGGCGGGTCCCGGGAGGGACGGTCGGGCGGCCGGGGACCCGCCAAGGAGGCTGCGCGGCCCCAGCACCTCTGAGGGTGAGTCCTGGGTGGGCCCTCCGCCGCCCCCTCCGGGAAGGCGCCCTGGTCGCCCTGCGCCCCGCGGGGCCTCCTCGCGTCCCGGGCGCCGCGTCCCCAGAGGCGGGGGTGCGGGAAGCTGCGTGCGCGGTGCCTCTCCACGATCGCGCAGGGGACGGGTCCGAGGCCCAGAGCCGCGGTCAGTGACTGAGAGCAGGAGCCCCCATGGGGACGGGGTGTCTCTCACACAGTCACCCCCTCAGCAGGTCCCCACGGGCCGCGCGCTGCCCTCGCTCCAGCCTCCCAGCGGGAGGCCTGTTGGGGGGACGCAGCTGGAGACACCCCTGCCTCCTCCCTCCCCCTCTGCCCGTCCCCGTGGGCCCCCGCCCCTGGCCCCTCAGCAAGGCCGTCAGCTCTGGCTCCTGGGGGCACCCCTCTTTCTGAGAGAGGGGGTGCATCCGGCTGAGCACAGTTCTCAGGGGGAAAAGCGGCCGCACTTACAACTGTCCTGAGGACAGAGGGAGAGGCCAGGCCTCCCTCACAGCCCGGAACGCGGGGGATTCTGGGAAATGGGTGCGTGTGGAGTCCGACCCCGGATGCACACCCAGGAGGAGGGCATTTCAGTTGTGGGGACAAACCCCCACATTACAGAGAAAACAAACACCCCCACTTTACAGCCCGGAGGCTGGCCCTGGGGGCGGGGCCTTGGGGGTGAAGGTGCGGTTTGCTGCCCCCTGGTGGCGCCCAAAGGTGCGGGCGCAGCAGCCGCGTCCCTCCCGCGGGGCGTCCGCACAGGAGCCTCCCAACAGGGCGGCGGCTCAGGAGCAGCTTTAAGGGCCCAGGAGCTCCGGGGGACCCCCCTCCGCTAACGGGGCTCCGCACACTCAGGCTGCCCCGCAGGCGAGGGGCCGCAGGAGGCAGAGGGGAGAGGGGGGCAGAGGCCCCACACCCACGGGGGGTCATGGCCACGGGGCCCCAGCGCCCCCTCCTCCCCCGCGCAGACTCCCTGGGGGAGAAGGAAACCAGGTGTGGGGACCGGAACCCCAAAGGGAAGAGGAGCTGAGGCCCCGCAGCAGCATCCACCCCGCGGGGGCCTCGCACCTCACTCCTGGGAGGGTCCCCGCGGGGCGGGGCCCAGGAGGGAGTCCCCCAGCACCAGGCCGGGCTCCGGGGCGGCGGGTCCCGCTCTGGGGCCTGAAGGGGCGACAGCGCCACCCCTTCTGCTGAGCTCAGGTCAGAGGTCGGAGGTCCGCCCCTCCTGGGACCCGTCCTCAGGGCGAGGCCTTTGTGGGGGACGCTGGGCTGGGCCACGGGCGCTGGGGATGGAACCCGGCACCACCGACTCGGCCTCTCACACAAAGGGGGGCCCAGAGGGACCCTCCGGGAGCCCCTCCTCCTCGGGGCTGTGGGCTCACATGGGAGGAGGCGCCCCAGTCCGTCCTGACGCTCCCCCCTCAGGCCCTGCTCAGCGCCCAGAAGATGGGACCTGGGAGCCCGCAGGCCCTGGGGTGTCCGGGTCAAGCCCGCGGGGGGCGCTCCAGACTCTCCCTCATGGGGGACCTGGGCGGCCTGGAGGGTCTGCGCTGTGGTTTGGGGGTGAAGGGACCCTGCCCCTGGCTGTCCTCCTGCGCTCTGGGCCCAGCAGCCTCCTCACAGAACATGCTGGAACGTGGCAGCTGCTCCGCTGCCGGGAGGGCAGAGCCCTGGCTGCCCCTGAGGGACAGGGAGCGAGTGAGGGAGGAGCCGCAGGGCGCCGAACAAACCCCCGTCCCACCCCCGCTGCAGCCCCACCTGCGCCTCTCTGAACGCCTCCTGCCCGTCCCCCCGCTCCCGTCCCCCCACAGCGTCCCCTCCGGGTGCCTCGTGGGTTTGCGCTGAGCAGTCAGTCTGACCCTCCATGTGGGTCACAGGGGTGAGGCCTGAGACTCAGTAAGCGCTGCCCTCCCCCAGTTACCATGGTGACAGGGGTTAGAGGCTGCCATGCATGCCATTGTGTACTTTATACACCACAACTTAAGGAAGAGCCTTCAATGTGTGTATATTCAGGACACGTGTGACGATCTCCTAAAGAGACATTTCTATGTCATAATGTGAGCACATTTATTATTTCTTTAAGTGTATTTTTATTGACTTCAGAGAAGCATGGAGAGGGAGAGAGAGATGGAAACATCAATGCTGAGAGGATCTTTGATCGCCTGCCTTCTGCACCCCTCTACTGGGATGCAGGGCGCCACCAGGACAGATGCCCTGACCCTAAATCTTACCTTGACCTCCTAGTTCATTGGTCGATGCTCAGGCAACGGAGAACACCACCCAAGCAGAACTTAAGCGCATCGCTGAGACATCTTGCCAAGCTTCCTCTAGAAATTGTGTTCCATGCTTCCGTTCCTTCCGTCTTTATGACCGTGTGTCTCCCCGCTCTGCCTGCTGCCCGCCTCCCTTCATCTCTCCCGACCCGATGGGTTTCTGGTTTATTCCTGTTTCTCTGGTGCCGCCTCCTCATTCCTGTTCCCGGGAGTTCATGACAAACACAGGTGTGTGACACCCGCATTTCTTCCTTCCACCTTGTTCCCCATGAGCCTCACTTGGGGGTTGGGCTGTGGGTGCTCAGACCTCGGACTTTGGGGAGAAGGAGATGCAGCCCCCACGGGACCTGGTCTGACCCGGAACCTCCGCTGTGGGGAGCAGCCGGAGCGCACAGCGGGGTCCTCCCTGGGGGACACGGTCACCCTCAGAGCGTCACCCTCAGACCCGCCCCGAGGCCATGACCGGGAAGACAGAGCCGCACCCCCTCCCTGGTCCGCACAGACACACGGCCCCCCGCTCACGGGGACCCCACGGCCCCTGCGCGGCTCAGGGAGCGAGGCTGCTTCTGTCCAGCTGCACCCCCATCCCCGCTGCCGGCGGCCTGGTCCCCGGACAGTCCCTGAGCTGCCCCCCCACAGCACTGCCCCCCGACACCGCCCATCAGAGGAAGCCAATGTGACTTCTCCTACAGACAGGTCAGGGTTCTGTCTGGGATGGGAGCGCTCAGTCAGCTGGGGTGTAGACACCACATGGGTGTCTGTGGGACCGGTGTCTCCAGGCCCAAACTGTTCTCTGTCTCAAAGGGGTCACGTCTCCCTCCACCTCCCTCCCAGAGGGAAGGCACTACATTCTCAGGGGTGAGCTCTGTTCTAGAACATCCCTAGGGCAGTGTTTTTTGTTTGTTTGTTTGTTTGCGCGACCATTTCTTTATTAAATTATGCAAAAAGGGGAGGAGAAGGGGGCAGCCATAGGGCTTGGTCCAACCCTGGCCCCACCCCGGCCTGGCGCTGTCTGAGAGAAGGGGATCTGAAGGAGACCCCGGGATCAGGCAGGGCAAGGACAGGCAGGACGGGAAGGGAGGATGCAGAGGTTCCGAAGGAGAAGCTATCAGAGGGGGGGTGGGAGTGAGGGAGGAAGAGAGGAAGAGGGAAAGGGGCAGTTGGGGACCAGCTGGGAGCTGGGATGGAACAGGTCAGGGGGTGGAACAATGGCCGAGTGGGGTGGAAGGGCGGGGTCTGGAGAGGTGGGCAAGAGAAGGCTGGGGACAAAGAGGGGGCAGCCCTGGTGCAGGGCCCAGAGCAAGGAGTCAGGGGGAGTGGCTGCCCTGAACGGTCCCTGCCCATCCCCGGGCCTTGAGGGGCCTCCTCCCCAGCCCATGGGCAGGGGGCTCCTGCCGATGCCCCATGTTCTGTCTTCTGCCGCTTGGGATCAGCTTCACCCTCCTCTTCAGCAGCTCTCTTCAGCGCGGGCCCTCGTCGTCATCATCTTCTTCTTCCTCATCTTCTTCTCCTCCTCCATCCTCTTCCTCTCCGTCCTCAGCGGTTTCCTCTTCTTCCTCCTGGGCTCCACGCTCCTCCTCCACCACCACGTCTTTCTTCCGCTCTTTCCCGCCTTCTCCTCCACCTGCTCGCTCTTCTCCTTCAGGTCCTGGCGCTCAGCTCGGCCGCTGCCTCCACGCGCTTCTCCGACGTGGTGCCCGGGCCAGGGCTGGCGGGGAGCCGGGGTCCCGGGGTCGGAACGGAGGGGCACTGGACGGCGGAAGGTGGCCGCGGCCGGAACCTGGTGCGGTGGCGGCCGCGCAGCGACCTGGGTCTCTGGCGGAGGCGGCAGAGGCGCGCGGGGTGGAGCGGGGGTGGGTCTGGAGCGGAGACCCGCAGGGCTGCGGCCGTCCGGAGAGCAGAGCGGGCGGAAGGGCGGAAGGGCGGTGGCTGGCGCGCTCTGGCCGCGGTCCTGACTTCTGGGGCAATGTTTTAAGCTCAGTTTGGGGGTGCAGGGAGTCCGCCTCAGGGAGAGGGATTCTGGGAAGAAAAGAGAAGAAAAAGGCAGGGGCCATTGGGAAACCCCGACTGGTTTAGCCAGATCAACCTTTCTCTAAGTGTGGTCCATGGAACCCTGAAGTATCTAAGAGCCTTTCCCGGGATGTGGGAGGTCAGCATTATTTGCAGGAGATGAGGGACATCCTTTGCCTTTTCATGATGCTGACATTGGCACCGAGGTAAAGCTCAGCACGAATGGGGACTGGTAACGAACTTCTAGAGTCCTGACTCTGCACCAGCGCTGACCTGCACAAAGAAAACAGACAAAAAACACATCCAGTTTCACTTTAAAATGACATGGTTGAGCCCAGCTGTCGTGGCTCAGTTGTTGAGGGTCAACCTATGAACCAGGAGGCCAGGGCATATGCCTGGGTTGCAGACTCGATCCCCAGTAAGGGTAGTGCAGGAGGTAGCCAATCAATGATTCTCTCTCCTCACTGATATTTCTCTCTCTCTCTCTCTCCCCCTCTCCTTATCTCTCTCTAAAATCAATAAAAACAAACAAAAAATAAGGAAAAAACAACATGGTTGAAGGAATTAAAATTATTATCTTTTCTAAATCCTCATCCTTCAATCGACATTTTAAAAATATATTGGATTCCGGTAAAGATTTTGGTGAGGGTACATGCAATACTCATATTGCAACACAACCACCTAAAAATGACAGCTGCACTCCAGAAAAGTCAGCTAATGGAACGATTCTATGTGTTATCATTAGGTGTTCCAACTCCTATCAGCAAAATGTAAAGGTCAGTCTGTACAGATTCCCCCATTGCCAGCTTCGGAGCAGTTGGCCTACCCATTTCTCCTCCCGTTGGCCCATCGTCCTTGCTCTGCTTAGGTCTCTCTAACTGCCTCCCATATTCCCCCTCAAGGACCTGGGCTCCGAATTCTGTCAGGGAAAGGGGGCTTCGGCCTCTTCTGAAACTACTTCCTGCTGAGGAGGGTCAAAGGTTTCTCTCAGAGCCAAGAGATCCTTGCTCTCTGTCAGAGGGATGATGAGGCCTGGGCACAGAAGGAGGTGCCCAGAGGTGGTATTTCCTAGGTCCGAGTAGGGTTTGTAATCTGGTGGAGACAAACTGTGTTATAAAATTTAGTATTATTGGGCAAATGTTAAAACAGCAAGAATTATGACAAGTGGTCTGGTGGAAGAAAGAAACATTTTAACTCTAATACTTTCCTGTTGAAATCACCCCCATTTTCGTTAGAGACAAATTAAGACCAATTTATTTATTGTATTAAGTCTAGTTTCAATTTGGCCTAATCGTTTGCATGAACACAACAAGAATAACAATTGATCACATAGGCTACTTTTAAAAAAATATGCTTTCCTGGAATCTCATGAGCAAGTTTACCCCCAGGGCAAAGAAGCCAAGCTACACAGTTGCCATCAGGCTTCGCCTGCGATACCTACAGAATCAGGGTGCGTTCCTCAAGCTGTGGTCCCCACAGGTGTCTTGTGGTTCCTTTCATGCCATCTCTCAGGAAGGCAACCTCCGTTCCTTCCCTGGAAAGACCAGTAACCACGTGACCAAGCCAGGGACCAGGCTGTTTATCTCAGGGGCTTATGGGCTTCAAAGTCACTCTTCATTCCTTCGAGCTTTCCGGTGACACCCAGAGTCCAGGCACGTCTCTCTCAGACATGACATTCCAGCCAAGTTTTGGTTAATAAAACCACAATTGGAAACTGGCTTATCTCCTGTTATGAAGCAATCAGATTCTTATTGGATTTATGCAAACAAACACATTGCCATGAGCACAATAATACTCACTTATTAAGAGTTTCCAAATTCTGGAGAGATCAGGTACAGAGAAAAATACAAAGGCCTCAATATTGCTTATGAAAGTAAAATTTACAAAAATGCTTTAAGAAAAGAAACAAGTTCCCTTCTATCTTGAAAACAAGAAGGCTAAAAAGCAGTAATATTTTTTAATGACAAAAACTACAATCATTGTTAGTTCATCCAGTCCTACAATTAAGTCCTTTTTCTCCTGATGTTTTCTTGCCAGTGTTTGTAAAAGAAGTCCGAGTCCTTTCCATGGGTCTGTCAGAAGATGCCCTCCAGCGCCCAGGACTTACAGCCAGAATGCGGCCCCTGGGCTGCCGGGGGGGGCGGGGGGGGGGTTGCCAGCGCATTTCCCATGCATTTCTGCCGGAAGCCACTGCTTGCCAATACTGTCATGAGCGTGCACCAAGGAACGCGGGAGGCCGGTGGGCCTTGAGTGTTAGCAGGGCTGCCGCTAGGCACCGATTATTCGTGTGGAGGTTGAGGTGGCTCGAAGCAATCTCCTGACCCGATACCCTCCAAGTAAATGTGTACTGACCTTACTGATCTGTACGGACCTCAGAGACGGTCTGTTTGCTACCTGTTTGCTGTGCTTTGCCGAGGGCAAGATGTGTTTCTAAAATTGAATAAAAAGTGGACGAGGCCAGGACTCAGCATGTCTCTTCAAGAAAAAGGCTCCACCTGGCCCCACCCCTTAATCATTCACATTTGTGTTCAGCATTTTCATGTGCGTCGGCCCCTCCTGCAGATCCTGAGCCTCCGTGCAGGTCGCGGCACGTTTCGAGTTGTTCAACACCCGCAAGCAGAACAGAAGCAGAAGGCGCCTTAAATACGCCGCTCCTGGCTGGCTCACAGCCTCCCCACGTAGAGGACAGGCACGCACAGAACGCCGATTCAGCCCCCGGCCAAGGTGACTAGGAAAGGCTGTAAGCACCTCAGGAAATAACTTGGCAGCTGCTAGGGAGTTTCCACAGGTGCCTGCAACAAGTTTCCCAAAGGGAACTGCCCGTCCCGGAAGGCTCTTACCTTAGGGCTCAGAGGAGGGTGACCTGTCTAGAGTCGCCAAAATATGTTCCCGGGACACCCCCCCCCCCCCCCGCGTGGGCTCGGGCTGCCTGTCGCTGTGCCCAATAGCGAAGGCAGGGCTGAATCATATGAGGCCTTTATTGAGAAGGCCTGCCAAGCAAGAAGGCGGGGCGTACAAGCATCACATCCTGTCTTTAGCCAAGGTGCAGGGGGCAGGACTATAAAGGGAAGGGCTGGGGTGAGCTGGGAACGGAATGCAGCTACGTGCAGGCCTGGGGGTCCGCAGGCATCAGCTACTGTCAGGCGATAAGAGGAGGTTTTGAGTCCTGGTGGGTGGGTCTGACCCTGCTTCTCGGTTCTGCTTGCTAGATTCACAGCTGAGTCACCTCCTCAGTCACTTCCCACAGGCCTTGGAAATGAGCTTCTCCCTTCCAGAAATGTCACCTGGCCTGGCCCGTGTGTGCGGAACAGAATGAAGGACACAGACACCAGGATCGCTGGGAGGGGGGAACCGGCACTCACGTTCTCACACATGAGCCTGAGCTTCTCCCTCAGGAAATGTCACCGTCAGGGGACAGCGGACAGGCCTGTTGTCTGAGGGAATGTCAGCCCCGAGAGAAAACCAGGATGGGGGACAGGTGTGCCCACCACGTCAGCTAGGCCCTTCCCAGCGGACACGCTGTCCTGGGGGCTCTGTGGGGACAGACACAGGGGAGCTGGGATGGCGGGGGATTAATGCACCCGCCCGGGAAGGGCTCTGGGACTGAGAGACACGGGCCTCCCTTTCCATCACCTGCATGAGGACAGAGCCACCGGCAAGACAGCCCTGGGGACGGGGACAGAACAGAACAGGAAACAGTCCATATTCCCCAGCCAGCGGATCGGTGGTTGAACATTGACCTATGAACCAGGAGGTCACAGTCCACCATTTTGTCAGAGCACATGCCCCGGTTGGAGGCTGGATCCCCAATGTGGGGCGTGTAGGAGGCAGCTGATCTATGATGCTTTCTCATCACTGATGTTTCTATCTCCCTCTCCCTATGAAATAAAAGAATATATACTTTAAAAATTAAGACAAGAAGAATACAGTGAATATGGTTTCAGGTCTCACTTTGAAAGCCCCTTTCAGGAACGACCCCGTGTGTGGCTGCAGTGACTGTCACAGGGAGACCACACTGATCTGAAAGGTCAGTGACCCTGCTCCTGCCCGTTTCTGTGAGGCCGTCCATGTCTCCATGAGCTGCAGCCACAGGAACAGACAAAACGCAGAAGCAAATGTGAACACCCAGCGCCTCCCAGGGAGACGGGCACGGATGTGACCTGGGAGCAGCCCCTCCCCCTCCTCCGTGTTCACTTGGGAAATTGGTGATTTTCATAAAAACATGACTCTGTGACCCTCTCACAGGCAGGGAGCATGGGCCGTGAATTCATACTTGTTTCCTCTGTGTGACTCCGTGAGTGGTGACTGTGACAGACGGAATCACATACACAAGGTTCTTGGGGCGCCTCCCTCCTGGGTGAGGCTGCACAGAGATGGTGACCCCAGAACCTTGGAAAGTCCCTGAACAGCACGGCGCCGGGGCCAGGCCTCGGGGACCGTGTGACGGGCGCTCCGCGCAGGAGGGGGGTCAGGACCGAGTCCAGGGCCCGGGCCTGCGCTCAGGTCTCAGCGGGGGACAGAGTCTGGGGGGCCGCTCCGTGGTGGGGACTCCCCAGCGCCCTGGTTTCACTTCTCCTCTCCCAACTTGTGTCGGCGCCTCCCTCCTGGATACTCGTGACGCGGCCCCACTCCTCACTCCCATTGGCTGAGCGGTTTCCGGCGCAGCCAATCAGCGTCCCCGCGGCTCCCGGTTGTAACTCCTCCACGAAGCGCCCTGACTCAGAAGGTCCCCCGACGCCGAGGATGCGGGTCATGCGGCCCCCCACCCTCCTCCTGCTGCTCTCGGGGGCGCTGGTCCTGACCCCCAGCCGGGCCGGTGAGTGCGGGGTCGGAGGGGGCGGCTGTGCGGGGAGGAGCGAGGGGACCCGGCGGGGGCGCGGGCCCGGGAAGGCGCGTGTCCAGCCCCGGCCCTGCCCCCCGTCCGCCCCCCAGGCCCCCACTCCCTGAGGTATTTCCGCACCGTCTGGTCCCGGCCCGGCCGCGGGGAGCCCCGGTACCTCGAAGTTGGCTACGTGGACGACACGCAGTTCGTGCGGTTCGACAGCGACGCGGCGAGTGGGAGGATGGAGCCGCGGGCGCCGTGGATGCAGCAGCCGTGGGTGGAGCAGGTGCACCCGGGGTATTGGGAGGAGGAGACCCTGTGGGCCAAGGAAACCGCACAGACTTACCGAGTGAAACTGCAGACCCTGCGCGGCTACTACAACCAGAGCGAGGACGGTGAGCCGCCGCCGGGCCCGTCACCACCCCCCTCCCCACGGACGGGCCGGGGTCGCCCCGAGGGTCCGGGTCCCAGCGTCACCCCGAGTTGGCGGGACCCGCCCGGCCCCCACCCAGGAGGAGCCCGCGGGGACTGTGACCCGATTTCACTTTAAGTTTTAGATTCAGGCCCCGCAGGGCGGGCGGGGAGGGGTGACCTCGGGGCGTGGCTGACCTCGGGGCGGGGTCAGGGTCTCACACCTACCAGAAGATATATGGCTGCGACGTGGGACCCGACGGCCGCCTCCTCCGCGGGTATGAGCAATACGCCTACGACGGCACCGACTACATCGCCCTGAACGAGGACCTGACCTCCTGGACCGCGTCCGACACGGCGGCTCAGATCACAAAGCTCAAGTGGGAGGCGGCGGGTGTGGCTGAGCATGAGAGGATCTACCTGGAGGGGGAGTGTGTGCAGTGGCTCCGCCTTTACCTGGACAAAGGGAAGGAGACCCTGCAGCGCACAGGTACCAGGGGCCCCAGGGCCGCCCCCTCTCCCTGGAGACAGGACAGGGGGTCAGTGTCAGACACCCCTCTTTGGGGTAAGGGAGGGGGTCCCTTGGATGTCCAGGTCAGGTACCAGAGGGACCCCCCTCCTCTTTGGGACAGTTAGGGATGCAGGCTCTCCTGGGGTGCAGGGAGACCCCCTGACATAGCCCATCAGCGGTTCCCATGGGCCCTGCAGGGGCTCTGGGACCCACGGGGACCTCATCTCTCAGGCCTTGTGCGCTGCCCCCCACCCCCTGTGTCTGAGGCCTGACCCCAGCTTTTCTGAGTCACGTGGCCTCCACCCAGGTCAGGACCACAAATCCCTTTTCTCCCCTCAGAGACCTGCCTCCTGCCCTGGGCTGTGCCTCTCTGATTCTAGAACTTTCTAAAGACTAGGAGGTCCTTCCAGGTGCCTCTGTCCAGGCTGGTGTGTGTGCTGTGTGCTCCCTCCCTTACCCCAGGTGTCTGTCCACTCTCAGGATGGTCACATGGCAGTGACCATCCTGAGAGTGTCCCATGGCGGATGCAAAGTTCCTGCATTTTCTCCCCTCCCCTCAGACCCTCCAAAGACACACGTGACCCACCACCCCGTCTCTGCCCGTGAGGTCACCCTGAGATGCTGGGCGCGGGGCTTCTACCCTGGGGACATCAGCCTGACCTGGCAGCGTGACGGGGAGGACCAGACCCAGGACATGGAGCTGGTGGAGACCAGGCCTGCGGGGGACGGCACCTTCCAGAAGTGGGCGGCCGTGGGGGTGCCCCCTGGCGAGGAGCAGAGATACACGTGCCATGTGCAGCACGAGGGGCTGCGCGAGCCCCTGACCCTGAGATGGGGTGAGGAGGGCCGTGGGCACAGAGCCCCTTCTCAGGGCAGCGGGGGCCCTGGGGACCTCAGTGGGGTCGGGAATGAGGCCTGAGGTCAGGGCCCTCACCTTCCCTTCCCTTCTCCCCCCAGAGCCACCTCCTCACACCTTCATCTCCATCATCCTGGGCATCGCTGGGGGCCTGGTTCTGCTGGGAGCTGTGGCTGGGGCTGTGATGTGGGGGAGGAGGCGCTCAGGTGGGCAGAGGTGGGGTCTGAATGTGCACTCTCAGCAGTGACAGCACCCAGGGCTCTGATGTGTCTCTCTCGGCTGTTAAAGGTGAGACCTGCCGTGGGGAGGGGTGGGCAGAGGGAGGCCTGGGTGGTGAGGAGTCTGTGGGACACTGTGAGCATGAAGTGGATTTGAGAATGTCACCAGTTCCAGCCACTGCCCTGGATCTGCTCATGATGATTGTCCTCCACAGCGTGAGGAGCTGCCCTGTGGGGACTGAGTGATGGAAGGTGTGTCCACGCTCCCACTTCCTGACTCAGGAACCTCTGATGGGGGGCTGGCCCGGCCCTGCTCCCCACACTTTCTGGTCCAGCAGAGGCAGCTGGGCCCTCACTATCGCTGTCTTTACTTCCTCCTGCTCTGAGCTGCAAGCTATTCCTTCCCCATTGAAATGTGGTTCTGGAGGTGACTTTGTTCATTTCTTGCCATAAGGGTTGTTGGGTAAATTAAAAGAGAAGATCCAATATTTTGAGCAGAAATAAATATAAACACCAAGAACTTTCCAGAGCTCATGTGTTTGCTGTGCTGAGCTGTCCCAGGTGTGGACAGGAGAGGTTTGGAAGACAGAGCATAGTCCGGGCCTGTGCCCAGGAGGTGCTCAGTGCATCGTGGGTTTGACGTGATCACTCCTCAGCTGGGTCACCTCTCTGCTCCTCTGACCTTGTCCCTCAGGGGAATCCTGTCCCACCAGGACCTGTGGTCACTGGAACTCAGACATCTCTGAGGCCTTATCTGGTGTCCTAATGCAGAGCATCTCCAGGACCCTGGACAGCGAGCTTCCTGGGGCAGGTCAGCCTGGGCTCAGGCCTGGGTGGGGCCCAGCACCCATCTCCTGGGTGTTGGTTGTTTCTTTGCTCTTGTGAACACTATGCCTGTTGCTGTTTCCATGTGTGAGTTGTGGTCTCATTCTCTGGGCGTCCCCGTCTGACAGTATCGGGGCTCATTTTTGCCGTCAGTGCCCCGCAGGCCCAGGGTCCCTGCACCCAGGACTCTGTGGTGTGGAGAGATGGGTGTTCAGGCTCCTCCTGCTCCGCCTCCTTCTGGGGCCTGAACGTTCCAGCCCTCTGACCAGCTTGGTCTTCCTGGGGACCAGCCCCCACCCTGAAGCCTCCAGGGCCCTCACCGGAGAGCCACCTCATCAGCCTCCCAAAGACACCTGTCACTCAGGAGGTGCCCAGGGTTTAGGGGCTCAGTGCCAGGAGCCAGGGGCAAAGACCAGGCACCTTCTCTCCTCCCACAGGTCTCTGCCCACAGATCCATTAATAGCCAACGTGCCCCAGTAGTTAAGGACGCTGGCACCTTACTAGAGTCCACTCACTCATGAACAAGAGTCCAGGCCAGCCGGAACCGGTTTGGCTCAGTGGATAGAGCGTCGGCCTGCGGACTCAAGGGTCCCGGGTTCGATTCCGGTCAAGGGTATGTGCCTTGGTTGCGGGCGCATCCCCGGTACGGGGTGTGCAAGAGGCAGCTGATCGATGTTTCTCTCTCATCGATGTTTCTAACTCTCTGTCCCTCTCTCTTCCTCTCTGTAAAAAATCAATAAAATATATATTTAAAAAAAAAAAGAGTCCAGGCCATCCTCCTGGTGAGGATGGTTACATGGTCCACACATTTATGGAAATTGCCCACCAGTTTTAGAGAGGACGTTCAAGTTCAGCCACAATGTGATGTTGGTGCCCACCTCCCAGGAGAACAAAAATGAAAGAGTCAGAGAAAGTCAATTGTTAGCATGAGGTTGGACTCATTGTATCTGTCATATATTCCTGGTGGGAGAGGAAGTTGTTTCCAATTCTGTGAAAATGCGTTGGCAGCAGTCACTACATCCAGCATTTGACAGTACTCACCACACCCAATGCCCCAGCAATTCCACTCCTGGTTATATCCCCAATAGACACACATACATATGTGTGCAAAACATATGAAGAATTTGTTCATTGCTGCACAATTTGCAAAATCTGCATATAAGACAAATGCGCATGAGCAGTAGCGGAGGAGTGTGTGTTCATAGGACAGAACCCTGCAGCCCTGAGAGTGGATACCCTACGACCACAAGAGCCAGTGTGAGGAGGGGGGACGTGATGTGGAGAGAGAGCAGGTGCAGGGAGGAGGCCGCTGTGACATTCCTTCCCTCAAAAGCTGACGGAACTCACCTGTGGTGCAGAAACCAAAATCTTAGTGAGTCGGGCTGGGGTAGGTTATGAGCAAATAAAACTGAAGAGGGTCCGCTGAGGACTGGAATGTTCTGTGAGTGTTGTTGATCCCACCTTCACCCTGTGAAAATGCACTGTATACCTGGGATTTGTCCATGTCTTTCTGGGCATGTGATCCTTCATTTTTTCAAATATTTTTAAATTTTAATCTTTGTTATTTCACCCAATTTCCCATTTGTTCTGGTTCTTTCTCACTTTTAGATTCTGAGGGTATCTCTCTGTCTGTCCTAATTATTACTTTCCCTGAATCCTGTCTGCATGTCAAGAATAATTCTTTCCAGGGTAAAAACTCAAAAAAGAAGCAGAAGCAGAAGTGGAGGAAGAAGAGGAAGAGGAGGGAGAACAAGAAGAAAGGGGAAGAGAATGCGGAGGAGGAGGAGAGCTAGTGGTTATACAGTGAGTCACCAAAGCACTGAACTCTGGGTGGCTAAGGAAGCACATCATGGTCTCCTGTGGGGCCGCGTGGACATTAGGGATCCCAGGACTCTGAGCAGCGTCAGCACAGCTCACAGGGGACAGGCTCCAGGCTGAACATCACTGGGCCCCGTAGGAAGGACCATGGCGGTTCCATCAGGGAGGGACCAGCTTCCTGACCCAGGGGAGAGGCTCAGCCTGTGCCCATCCTGGTGTCAGCCTGACGGTGGGAGCAGGGGAGCCCTGAGGACGGGGCCCCCGTGGAAATGGGGTGTGACTGTGCAATGAATGGAGGGGGGATGGGGTGTGACTGTACAATGAATGGAGGGGGGATGGGGTGTGACTGTACAATGAATGGAGGGGGAATGGGGTGTGACTGTACAATGAATGGAGGGGGGATGGGGTGTGACTGTACAATGAATGGAGGAGGAGGGTGGGTTTCCGTTCACCCCAGAGAACAGCTGTGACTCGGAACTCAGACCGTCCACAGGGAGCACAGGCTGTTCCTGCCCGTCCTTCAGCTGCTGGTGAGGCCATCTGGACAATTGCCTCATCACCAATAATCCCGCAGCGGCTGGTGGAGATCTGATTAGGGGTAAAGTTGCTCTATTCGGAGATGTCCCGGACTCTCCATGCACAGAGTCAACCTTCCTTCCTGTCTCAGGTCACCTGTAAGGAACCTGGTTCCCGCATTCATCCATCCATCCATCCATCCATCCAACCATTCATCCATCCATCCATCCACCCATTCATTCATTCATTCATTCATTCATTCATTCATTCACCAATCCATCCAACCATCCATTCATTCATTCATCCAGCCATCCATCCATCCATCCATCCATCCATCCACCCATTCATTCATCCATCCACCCATCCATTCATTCAACACTAACATGTAGTGAGGCTTCTGCTCCAGGCTTCCTGCCCGCCTGCTGCTTATGTAATGAAGACAGAACACCCTCTGTCCAGCCTGGCCGCTGTGGCTCATGGGTGAGGGTGGCCCACGCACCGGGAGGCCCAGGTTCCATTCCCTATGAGGGCACAGGCCCTGGTGTCTGACTCCATCCTCAGTCGGGGGCCTGCAGGGGGCAACGGATCCATGTTTCTATCTCCCTCTCCCGCTCCCTCTCCCTTCCTCTCTCTCTAAACATCTTTAAGGAAAGAAACAAATGAAAACCCCGCTCTCCTGGTGCGCACAGTGGGACAGGAAGGACCCACGTGCCTGGGCTGCAGACTCCTCCCGAGTGCGAGGCAGCCAATGGGTGTGTCTCACACATGGTGCTGCCTCCCTCTCTCCCTCTCCTCCTCCCTCCCTTGTGCTCCCTCCCTCTCTCCCTCTCCTCCTCCCTCCCTTGTGCTCCCTCCCTCTCTCCCTCTCCTCCTCCCTCCCTTGTGCTCCCTCCCTCTCTCCCTCTCCTCCTCCCTCCCTTGTGCTCTCTCTAAAAGAGAAAAATCACTGGAAAACATCCTCCAGTGAGAATTAACCTCTCTCTCTCTCTCTCTCTCTCTCTCTCTCTCTCTCTCTCTCTCTCTATATATATATATATATATATACACATATATATATAAGTTTATGTGTGTGTGTGTGTGTGTGTGTGTGTGTGTGTGTTCTCTCACGTGAGTGTCACTTACTTGCATGTGGGGATGTGCTCACGCCTTTAGCGCCAATAAACACAGGACAGAGCAGGGGCTGCGGCCACACCGCTCGCTCCTCGCCGTCCCTCCTCCCGCGGGGGCACCGCCAGCCCCGAGCACCGGCCGCTGCAGACGCCGGGAGCGGTGGACGAGGCTGCGGAGTGAGTGCCTGCGGCCCGGGGCCCAGGAAGGAGCAGCGGAACCCGGGTCCCGCCCCCGCCGCCGCCCCGGGAGCCCCTGGCGACCCCTCAGCCCCGCCATCAACTCCAACCGCGACCCGGACCCCGACTCAGGCTCCTCGTCGACTGGGGCGGCGTCGGCGTCGGTGGGCTGGGCCGAGGGGCAGGAGCGGCAGCGCTGGCGTCGGGCGCTCACCGGGGTGCGGGGGGCACCCGCCCAACCTCAGCCGCCGGCGGGGCGGGCGCAGTCCCAGCTCCACCCGCGGCGCCCGGGGCGTCTCCAGAAGGGCTCCCGCCCTGGCCGCCCCCGCTGCTCGCTGGGCGCCGGGTCTGGGGTCTGCGCGCCCCGGGGCATCCGACACCTGCGGGCGGAGGGGAGAGGGCGGCGCCACGCCCTGATCCCGACTCCCCCTCCCGCCCTGCCCGCCCCGCGGCCCCGCCCCCCCAGCGCTGACCTCCGACCGGGGACCAGGGCCCCCGACAGGCCTGGGCGGAGGAGCCCAGGAGCTAAGGACGGACTGCGGGTCGCGTCCGAGTCGGGCGGCCGGGGACCCGCCAAGGAGGCTGCGCGGCCCCAGCAGCTCTGTGGGTGAGTCCTGGGGGGCCCTCCGCCGCCCCCTCCGGGAAGGCGCCCTGGTCGCCCTGCGCCCCGCGGGGCCTCCTCGCGTCCCGGGCGCCGCGTCCCCAGAGGCGGGGGTGCGGGAAGCTGCGTGCGCGGTGCCGTCTCCACGGACGCGCAGGGGACGGGTCCGAGGCCCAGAGCCGCGGTCAGTGACTGAGAGCAGGACCCCCCATGGGGACGGGGTGTCTCTCACACAGTCACCCCCTCAGCAGGTCCCCCCGGGCCGCGCGCTGCCCTCGCTCCAGCCTCCCAGCGGGAGGCCTGTTGGGGGGACGCAGCTGGAGACACCCCTGCCTCCTCCCTCCCCCTCTGCCCGTCCCCGTGGGCCCCCGCCCCTGGCCCCTCAGCAAGGCCGTCAGCTCTGGCTCCTGGGGGGCACCCCTCTTTCTGAGAGAGGGGGTGCATCCGGCTGAGCACAGTTCTCAGTGGGAAAAGCGGCCGCACTTACAACTGTCCTGAGGACAGAGGGAGAGGCCAGGCCTCCCTCACAGCCCGGAACGCGGGGGATTCTGGGAAATGGGTGCGTGTGGAGTCCGTCCCCGGATGCACACCCAGGAGGAGGGCATTTCAGTTGTGGGGACAAACCCCCACATTACAGACAAAACAAACACCCCCACTTTACAGCCCGGAGGCTGGCCCTGGGGGCGGGGCCTTGGGGTGAAGGTGCGGTGTGCTGCCCCCTGGTGGCGCCCAAAGGTGCGGGCGCAGCAGCCGCGTCCCTCCCGCGGGGCGTCCGCACAGGAGCCTCCCAACAGGGCGGCGGCTCAGGAGCAGCTTTAAGGGCCCAGGAGCTCCGGGGGAGCCCCCTCCGCTAACGGGGCTCCGCACACTCAGGCTGCCCCGCAGGCGAGGGGCCGCAGGAGGCAGAGGGGAGAGGGGGTCAGAGGCCCCACACCCACGGGGGGTCATGGCCACGGGGCCCCAGCTCCCCTCCTCCCCCGCGCAGACTCCCTGGGGGAGAAGGGAACCAGGTGTGGGGACCGGAACCCCAAAGGGAAGAGGAGCCCCTGACTGCCTGCAGGATAAAGTTATGATGGTGTGACTCCCCTAAATAGACTTCATTTAGGATTTGTCAGGTGGGGAGCATTTGGAAGGATCAGGAAATCAAAAATTCCCTCATGGCCCTAACCGGTGTGGCTCAGTGGATAGAGCGTCGGCCTGCGGACTGAAGGGTCCCAGGTTCCATTCCGGTCAAGGGCATGTACCTTGGTTGTGGGCACATCCCCAGTGGGGGTGTGCAGGAGGCAGCTGATCGATGTTTCTCTCTCATGGATGTTTCTGATTCTCTATTCCTCTCCCTTCCTCTCTGTAAAAAAATCAGTAAAATATATATTTTTAAAAATCCCTCTTGGAACTATTGGAGAAGATCCTTTCTTACTGAGGCATAGACCTCAGAAGCCAAGTTGCTTCTCGCTTTGGAAGAACTGTGGCCACAGGGTGGGAAGAACCTGTAATCTTCCCAATCTGCGGGCTTAAAGGAATGGATGCTGCGTCTGACAGAGCGCTGGAGCCCACTACAGCCTCAGCAATAAAGGCTTCATTGTCACAAAAAATCATTTGCATGCATTTCCCACTTTCTGATTAATTCCCAAGCTTTCTTAACATTCAATTCTCCGTTTAACAGCAGAGTATTGGCTTGCTGAAGTTCCAGATATAAAACGTCATTTTACTTCATGACACTGATATCATGATGCAGCATTGACATTTAGTATCATACTGATATTCTAGAATTTAACAGTGATTCTTTTTTTCTATTCAAGAAACTACAGAAGTCAACCAACCATGGAATTCACAGGTCTTTACATTTAACATATAATATGAAGCATTTTTACAAATACTCCCATAAGGCAAAAAGACTATAAAAGTAAGTTTTAGCCCTAACCAGTTTGGCTCAGTGGATAGCGCGTCGGCCTTCGGACTCAAGGGTCCCAGGATCGATTCTGGTCAAGGGCATGTACCTTGGTTGTGGGCACATACCCAGTAGGAGGTGTGCAGAAGGCAGCTGATTGATGTTTCTCTCTCATCGATGCTTCTAACTCTCTATCCCTCTCCCTTCCTCTCTGTAAAAAAATCAATAAAATATATATATTTTCAAAAAAAAGTAAGTTTTAATATGATTGCTGAACTTAGAAAGTTGTTTTAAAAATATATATTCTGAAGTCCTCTGAGAATTTGGCTTAGAGGGTAAGGGAGTTCTCTATTAGGATGAACCATAAGTTAAAAGGTAACTGTCATTTCAAATGGTTCAATCTAATAAATTCCAGAGAAAATTTTATTTGGCATCACACTATAAATTCAGAGGGAATTTATAGAAAAACCACATTTCTAATGCGGAGAAAACAGTTTAGGATAGAAACGTGCACATTGGCCATGCCAAGATTTCTTTCTTGTGGTTAAAAATAAACAACTTAGGTCCCAGATCTGGGTGAAGCCGCGCCCCTGGGTCCGGCCGAGACCAAACCAGAGGGAGTCGGACCTCCGTTACCACCATTTACCCACCATCCAGACCTGAAAAGCCAGTGCCAACATGTACACATAAGGAACTGGTGGACATTGAAACTGGGTCTCTAAAAAACTGTTGGTCCAGAAAGAAACTCACTACAGACTGATTCATCTGCCTGTCAGCATAACCATTATTGCTTGTCTCACATTCAGTTCTTATAAGTATATCTCTAGTGACACATGATCTCGCTCATCTAGGGGAAATGATGAACAACATAGACTGATGAACAAGAACAGAACCAGAAACAAGGAGGCATCGATCGGACTATCGGGCCTCAGAGGGAGGGCAGGGGCGGGTGGGGGTAAAGGGGAGAGATCAACCAAAGGACTTGTGTGCATGCATATGAGCCTAACCAATGGTTATGGACAACAGGGGTGTGGGGGATGGGAATGGGGGGATGAGGACAAATATGTGACACCTTAATCTATAAAGAAATTTAAAAAAATAAATAATCAACTTAGTGTGGTTTAAAAAAATCAGAAGACAATTAAAGTTATAGAATGACAGTTACAGTTGCTAATGCCACTGACAGAGAAGCTATTAGTCAAGTTTGGTGATTTAAAATCTTCTCAAAAAGTTTATATATAAAGAAGTCTGGCATTAAAGTGAAAAGGCACAAATATGGGTTAAAAAAATAACAACCATTTACAAAAGCCTTGATAATAAGGCTAATTTATTTGTATTTTAACCGCATTAAGTGGGCACCTGTTCCAAATTTCAGCTTTGGCCTCCTACATGGAATTCCGTTTCAAATGAATTTTCCACATGGGAATCACAGCAGCCTTGTTACCGTGGGTTTCTCAGCCTCTCCCCTGCTCACAGAGCGTCTAACATCTCCTCCCCACCTACTCCCAGCATCACAGAAAGTGCACTGAGCTTTGAGGTTCCATCCGCTCCTCCGGTGCATAAGGGAGGCAACCAGTCCATGTTTCTCTCTCCCCCATTCCGTCTCTCTCTAAAAACATTTTAAAAAACCAATAAACATGTCCTTCACGATGATAACAAAGACACCCCATATTCAGAAATGACCCTTAAGCCATGAGATGTGCCCAGTGCCGTCCGTTCAGGATCCCCGGTTCCCAGGCTGCGCCTGTGCGGTGTTGGCACCGGCGGGGGCGCCCTCTGGAACCCGCCCGTCTGGGAGCGGCCCGCCCTCCCGGCCCCTCCGCAGGGGCGCCCTCCGCCCCCCACGTGGGGAGACCCCGCAGGAGCAGGACCGGAGAGAGGAAAGCAGAACCCCCCTCCGCGGTCCTCAGGGGCCACGAGCCCCGCTTTTTCCGTCCGAAGGGCTTTGGTGGGGACCCCGGACCCGCCGAACCGAACAGCCGATCCGCAGGAGAAGGCGCCGTCCCCCCAGCTCGGCAGCCCCCCTCCCTCCGGACCCGCAGAGGACGGGGACCCGCCCCCGGCGCCCGCGGCGGAGCAGCAGGAGGTCCCCCCCCACGCCCCGTCCCCCGGTCCCGGGTCCGGGGTGACGGGAGTGGAGGCCACACCGGCCTGTCCGAGGGGGGCCCACGCGCCCCGGCGATCCGAGTGCCTTCAGCCGCCCTCGAAGCGCTGGGACCGACCCGACGGGGCGGCCTCGGGAGGCGGGTCCCCCCTGCGGGCGGGTGGGGGCAGCGGACACCCCGAGGCCGTCCTCTCCTGGACAAACGGGCCGCACACTGAGCCGCGGACGCGGGGCCGCGGAGGGGACCCCCGTGCACGGGCGGGGCCGTCGTACGGAGAGCGGAGCACCACGGGGTCGCGGCGGGAGAACCCGGGGCTCCCTCCGCCGAGAAGGGGGGCGGTTCCCCGGCCGTTGGGGCCTGTGAACCCGGTTCCTGCGGCTCTGCCCTCGCGGCCGGGCCGGGCCGGTGGTCGGGGAGCCCGGCTCCCGCAGCTCGGGGACCGCATTGCGCGGCCGTCGCAGCCCGTGGAGGGCCCCCCCTTGGGCATCTCGGGGGCCCCATGGGGACAGAGCGCGGGGCCCAGGCCGCCCCGCAGAGCCTCCTCTCGGACCGCAGGGAACCGGGGACACCCAGGCCGTAGCTCATGGCCGTCCCCTCCGACGTGTGAGGACAGTGTGGGGTGACTCCCCTGAACCCCGCTGTCTGTGAGGGGCGGTGAGCCGCCCTTTGGGGGAGGGGAGGGCGGTGCTGGGATGGGGGGCGGGGGCAGCAGGACCGGCACGGACGGGCTGTGCGGGGAGAACGGGCCCACCGCGCGGACCTCCCCCCGGCAGGGGGCGCTGAGCGGGGCCGTGGGGAGAGGGCGGCCCTGGCTGTGCGGACGGACCGGGGTCCGCTCTCCGCCGGCGGGAACGTGAGGAACAGAACCGGGACCGAGGGCTCCGGCCGCGGGCATCCCCCGGGGGACGGTCTCCGGGCGCCGGGCCGGGCGCGGGCGGAGGCCGCTGAGCGGGGGCCGTGGCGTCCGTCCCGCCGACCGCCGGAGGGGGCGCTCCTCTCCGCGGCGGGGCGGCCGCGGGGTCAGGCCGGCGGCGCTGGGTGCGGAGCACGGGGCGTCTCTCGGGGAAGCGCGGCCCGGTCCCGGGTGCCGGTTCGTGCCGCCCCACGCGCCCGTGTCCGTCCCCGGTGAGTCCTCGGGCCGCGGGGCCTCCTCCCGGGCCGTCAGCGCCGTCCTTGCCGGTGCCGGTTCCGTGTCCGCCTTCAGGGCAGGGAGCGCCCTCAGACCGTGTGTCCTCAGGACACAGGGAGCGTCTCCTCAGGACACAGCCCGGAGCCGTCTCTGTGCGTCACGTGGGCACAGGGGTCACCCGTCTCCAGTCCGTTCCCACTGGTTTCAGGGGGGGAGGGGGGACGTCAGGGACGCGCGTCCTTCCTGAGCCCCTGCCCGCCCCCCGCTGGGCCCGGGGAGGGTCACCTGGGCTGGGCCTGACCCCCAGCGGACTGTCCCCTCTGGGATCCCAGGTCGGAGCTCAGCCCACGGGGCCCCCAGCCCGGACTGTGAGCTCAGGACCGGCTGACCTTCAGGGAAAAGCCTCCTGAGAGCCCGGAGCCCCCCCCCCTCCGCCCGCACCACAGCGCCCCCCGCTGCCCGCCCCCTCCCTCCGCCCGCACCACAGCGCCCCCCGCTGCCCGCACCCCCCCTCCGCCCGCACCACAGCGCCCCCCTCTGCCCGCTGCCCGCCCCCCTCCGCCCGCACCACAGCGCCCCCCTCCGCCCGCACCACAGCGCCCCCTCTGCCCGCTGCCCGCCCCCCTCCTCCGACCCCATGGGTTTCCATTCATTCCTGTCCCTCCGGTGCCACCTCCTCAGTCCTGTTCCCCTGAGTTCATGACAAACACAGGGTGTGACCCCGCATTTCTTCCTTCCACCTGGTTCCCCACGAGCCTCCCGTGGGGGATGGGCTGTGGGTGCTCAGACCTCGGGCCTCAGGGAGAAGGACCGGCAGCCCCGGGACCGGGTCTGACCCGGGGCCTCCGCTGTGGGAGCGGCCGGAGCGCACAGCGGGGTCCTCCCTGGGGGACACGGTCACCCTCAGCGTCACCCTCAGACCCGCCCCGAGGCCGGGACCGGGGAGACATAGCCGCACCCCCTCCCTGGTCCGCACAGACACACGGCCCCCCCCTCACGGGGACCCCACGGCCCCTGCGCGGCTCAGGGAGCGAGGCTGCTTCTGTCCAGCTGCACCCCCATCCCCGCTGCCGGCGGCCTGGTCCCCGGACAGTCCCTGAGCTGCCCCCCCACAGCACTGCCCCCCGACACCGCCCATCAGAGGAGCCTGCGGCCCAGACCCCCGAGGCCGCCACCCGGAGCCCGCACCCTGGGTGTGCCCTCCCCCTCCCACCGGGATGCCCCAGGCCCCGGGGACGGTGCCCCCCCAATGAGGACCCACCCCCTCGCCTGCCCCCAGGGGGCCTCCCGGGCTTTGGGGGGAACATGGTCCCGGGACCCTGTCTCTGTGGGCATCTCGGTGCGTCTCTGAGTCTGATCCTGGGCCTGAGGGTGTCTCTCGGGTGAGGGTGACAGGACAAGTTCCATGTTTCCTTCCTGGTTCCAGCTTTGGGTCTGGGAGTGAGAAATCCTCATCCACAGCTGTACACGCTCCACACGTATGTCATCGGGGAGGCCTTCCAAGGCGAGGGAGACAGGGAGGGAGGACGTGGGGAGGTGAGGGGGGCGGTAGGTCAGGGTTCGGGGGGAATCTCAGGCACATCCTCTCCTCATGCTCTCTGAGCGCGTGCGGGGCCCGGGGAGCTGCTGTCTGTGGGTTCAGCACCCACTGTCTCTGCGGTGAAGCCTCCTGGGCCGCTCCTGTCACCAGGTCACCAGACACAACACCAGGCCCCGGGACGGGCACAGGGAGGCTGCAGCGAGGGGCGCTGGTGACCCTCACACCCTCAGGGGGACCTCACATCGAGGTCATGCCTGTGCGGCTCGGGGTTACATGCGTGTTAGTGACACGCTCCTGGGCCGCTGGGAGGAGGATCACTGAGACCCACACACACACTGAGGTCAGGGACGCGTGAAGCCCGTGGCTCCCACGTGCAGACACTGTGGCCTCCCTCCGTCCGTGAGCCCCGGGGCCTGTGGGGCGGAGACTGGACCCTGAGAGCGTTCAGCGGGCGCCGTCTCCGGGGGCAGCCCCACGCCCCACGGCGGCCGGATTGAAGGGCCACGAAGGGCGAGTCCCTGCTCCCAGGAGCCCGTGTCAGGGCTCAGGGGCCACAGCAGCTGGGGGCTGCCCCGTGGGGGACACCGAGGCAGAGCGGGGCCTCCTCACAGCAGGTCCTGCTGGACACACCGCTCTGCGTGGGGCCTGGGCCTCAGGGCGGAGCACTCGGCCCATTTGCAGAAAAGGCCCGGCCTGGCCGGTGCGGCTCAGCGGGGAGAGCTGTCCTGGCTCTGACAGGTCTGGGTGACCCCTGGGCAGGGCGTGGGGGAGGCACCCACTCAGTGGTCTCTCCATCCACGTTCCTCTCTCCCTCCCTCTCCCGTCCTCTCTCTCTGAATCAAGAAGCACATTTATTTTATTTATTTATTGTCTGAGTTGGTAACATGCTCCTTAGCACACATGTCCGGCGTCCGGCACCGCGAACCGAATGCCCATTTCTGCGCAACTCGCACCCCGTACGGACCCCACAGGTCCTGTCACCTGAGCCTGAGAGACGTCTGACGTTCCTCTCCGTCTGCACAGCGCCCCCGTGAGGCCGGCGGGTGGACCCCATTCCACAGATGGGGGGTCGAGGCCCGGAAAGGCAGGGGCTCCTCGGAGGCCGCAGGTCTGCGCTCCGCCTCCTCCTTCCGGTCCCAGCGCCGCCGCCCCGCGCGGAAGGGCCTCCCTCGGACCCGCTCCCGTCCGGCCCGGAGCCACACGGGGGCCTTCACGGCTCCTGTTGGACGCCGAGAGCCAGCCCCTCGCCCCGAACGGGAAAGAGAAACGGGGCTGACCCTCGGGGGGCAGGGGCTCCACGTCAGCCCGTCCCGAGGGGCCTCGCTCCGCGGAGCTGGGCGAGCGCTCCGGCCCCGTGGGAGGCGGTGGGCAGCGGCCTCGGGGGCGATGGCGCTGAGAACGGAGCGGAGGAGTCAGTGGTTCATGGGTTTGGACCAGAACCGGAAACGACACGCCATGGCAAAGCAGGAGTGACCCCAACCGACGGAGAGAGCGCCTCCCGGCTCTGCCCGGGCCTCCACCGAGCGGGCGGCCCCGGGGAGCGGGGCGGGGCAGGAGCCGGGCCCGGGGTCACCGAGCCGCCGGTCTGGGGGGGAAGCCTCCTTTCCGCCAAAGAAGAGTCGGGGCTCTCGACACGGAGCCCCCGAACTGGCACCGCCAACCGCACGGACGGGTGTGAACGGGGTGAACACACGGGCGCCCCGTCGGGGAGCGGCCTCCAGAGGGACAGAGGCTCCTGCGCCCGCGGAGGAGGGGAAGGGGGGGCGGTGCCGCTCGGGTTCCGGTAAAATGTGTCTCTGACGCTGGCGGCCCGGTGCCCACGCCCCTCCCGGCGGAAGAAGCCCGGTCCTGGGTGAGGGGCCCTCCCCGGGGCGGGGGGCGGGGTTCCAGCCCAAAGGCGGCGAGGCCTCCGGGCGGCTGGGCCCCTGCAGCCCGGCTCCCGGCTCCTGCGGACCCCGCTGTGCCCGCCCCGCGCCCACCTCCCCCTCGTCCACCTCCATTCAGCCCAGAGCAGACGCTCCGGGATCGGGGAGGGGCCCCTGGTCCTGAGGCCTCTGCCCTCTGGTCTGGAGGGGCGTCCCGAGAGGAAATGGGGAGGAGACAGTGGCTGAGGAGACCCCCCTGCAGGGCGGCCCGAGGCCCTTCTGTCCCGGGCTGCGCAGCGGGGGGGGGGGGGGTGCCGTGGGCCCGGGGTCAGAGCCCCACCGTGACCCCTTTTGTGAGAGGCAGGCCCGTGGGCACCCGCTCCTTCCCCTCCGGGGCCTCCCCCCGAAGAAGGGCATCAGGGAGACCTCCTCCTCTGCCATTTGGTCGTCAGGTCCTCTGGTCGCGGAGGAGCCGCCCGCGGACGGGGTTGCAGAGCGTCACCCGGGTCCGAGGTCCCGTTAACCCGCCCCCGTCAGAAGGCGCCGGGACCAGGCGCCCCCCTCCCCGGAGTGGGGGTTTCCGAGTTTCCGAGCTGCGCCCCGGGGTGGGCGTGGGAGCCGCAGCGAACGCCGCTGCCGGCCTCGGGCTCCCCCCGAAGACCCCCCCCCCCCCCAGCGGGCCGTGGCGCCGAGCCGGGCCCCGCTCCAGGGCCGGCGGAGCAGGTTCTCCGGGCCAAAAGGGACCCGCGCGGAAGGGCAGCCGCGGCGGGTCCGGGGCGGTCGGAGGCCGGGCCCAGGGACGGCCCTCGGGGCTGGTGGCCGCCGGGCCCAGGGCCTCTGAACCGGGCGCCGGGACCGCGAGCACAGGTGCCGGCCACAGGGACCGGGACCCGGGCTGGAGCCCCGCAGCCCCGCAGCCGAACACGGGACAGAGGGCGCGGCGCCTGCTGAGGCCAATACAGACGTTTTTTAATTAAAAGAATAAAATCAAAGGGCCAAGCTGGCTGCCCCTACAGACACCTCGGGGTTCTGTCTGGATGGGAGCGCTCCCTCCGCTGGGGTGTAGACGCCACAGGAGGGGTCTGTGGGACCGGGGTCTTCAGGCACAAACTGCCCCTGTCCCAGGTGGACACCCCTGTCCCTCCCCCTCCCGGGCGGAGGCCTCTCCCTGTCCCAGAGGGGACACCCCTGTCCCTCCCCCTCCCGGGCTGAGGCCTCTCCGTGTCCCAGGTGGACACCCCTGTCCCTCCCCCTCCCGGGCTGAGGCCTCTCCCTGTCCCAGAGGGGACACCCCTGTCCCTCCCCCTCCCGGGCTGAGGCCTCTCCCTGTCGGATGTCCAGGGTGAGCTCCCTTCTGGAAGGTCCCAGGGCCATGCTGTGAGCTCAGTTTTGGGCGCAGGATCCGCCTCATGGAGAGGGATTCTGGGAAGAGAAGAGGAGGGAGAGGCAGGGCCCGTTGGGAGACCCCTCTGGTTTAGCCAGAACAACCTTTCTCAAAGTGTGGCCCATGGAACCCTAACATCTCTGAGAGCCTTTCCCGGGACGTGGGGGTCACACTGTTGGCAGGAGATGAGGGACATCTGGGCCTTTTCACTCCGCTGACACGGGCGCTGAGGCCAAGCTCAGCACGAATGGCTGACACCGACCTCCATAGTCATTCCTCCCACCAGCCCTGACCGCAGAGAGAAGACAGACAGACAGACAGACAGACAGACAGAGGACAGAACCAGACAGACAGACAGAGGACAGAACCAGGTTCCCTTTACACGACCCGGTGGAGGGAGGTGACATTATTCTCTTCACTGAAGCCTCGTCCTTCCATCCACATTTTTAAACATCGTGGCCTCCGGGGGAGATGCCCCAAAGGTGAACCCAGTGCCTGCATCGCCCACACCCACCGAACAATGACCCCCCCCACAGCCCCCCCCCACAGCCAGCGCTCAGAGCCCTGGAATCCGCCCAGCAGACCCCACAGCACCACAGACTCAGCCACAGGGACGGGCTGCTGGCGGCCGGAGGGCGGGGCACTGGGCAGAGCAGGTGGAGGAGGAGGAAATACAACAGGTCCCTACAGTGTGGTCATGGGAGGAGGAGCACAGCACAGGGCACAGTCAGTCATGTAACAGCTACATGGGAGCTCACATGGCACTACATGTATGGGGCGATCACTGTATGAGGTATGTGAATGTCTAACCACAGACTGTACACCTAAACTAATACTATATTGTACATCAGCTGTAATTGAAAAATAAAAAATATTTTTAAAAAGAAGACATATATATATATATATCTTGCCTTCATTACACAAATGGATTAACTTCTTAACTGTCTTTAATAAAAATGGAGGATAAAAGAAACTTTACATGATGACGTGGGAGGTACACAAAAAACCCTCTGCCACGTTCCCAAGTGTCATGGAGCAGGGAGATCATGTGTGTGAGCGGGGCCAGCCTCTTTCTCATGGGATCCCATGTGAACTTTAAAAAAAGTGATTTCAGAGAGAAACTGAGAGGTGAGAAGGAGAGAAGCATCCATGAAGGGAGAGAACCATGGACAGGCTGCCTCCTGCACGCCCCCCACTGGGGATGGAGCCTGCAACCCAGCAGGTGCCTCGCCGGGAATGGAACCCTGACCTCCTGGTTCAGAGGTCAGTGCTCAGCCGCTGGGCCACCCCGGCCTGGCCCGTGTGTGCGGAACAGAATGAAGGACACAGACACCAGGATCGCTGGGATGGGGGAACCGGCACTCACGTTCTCACACATGAGCCTGAGCTTCTCCCTCAGGAAATGTCACCGGGCAGGGGACAGCGGACAGGCCTGTTGTCTGAGGGAATGTCAGCCCCGAGAGAAAACCAGGATGGGGGACAGGTGTGTCCCACCACGTCAGCTAGACCCTTCCCAGCGGACACGCTGTCCTGGGGGCTCTGTGGGGACAGACACAGGGGAGCTGGGATGGCGGGTGAGTAATGCACCCGCCCGGGAAGGGCTCTGGGACTGAGAGATACGGGCCTCCCTTTCCATCACCTGCATGAGGACAGAGCCACCAGCAAGACAGCCCTGGGGACGGGGACAGAACAGAACAGGAAACAGTCAACATTCCCCAGCCAGCGGATCGGTGGTTGAACATTGACCTATGAACCAGGAGGTCACAGTCCACCTTTTTGTCAGAGCACATGCCCCGGTTGGAGGCTCTATCCCCAGTGTGGGGCGTGTAGGAGGCAGCTGATCTATGATGCTTTCTCATTATTGATGTTTCTATCTCTCTCTCCCCGTCCCTGAAATAAAATATATATATTTAAAAATTAAGACAAGAAGAATACAGTGAATATGGTTTCAGGTCTCACTTTGAAAGCCCTTTTCAGGAACGACCCCGTGTGTGGCTGCAGTGACTGTCACAGGGGAGACCACACTGATCTGAAAGGTCAGTGACCCTGCTCCTGCCCGTTTCTGTGAGGCCGTCCATGTCTCCATGAGCTGCAGCCACAGGAACAGACAAAACGCAGAAGCAAATGTGAACACCCAGCGCCTCCCAGGGAGACGGGCACGGATGTGACCTGGGAGCAGCCCCTCCCCCCTCCTCCGTGTTCACTTGGGAAATTGGTGTTTTTCATAAAAACATGACTCTGTGACCCTCTCACAGGCAGTGAGCATGCGCCGTGAATTCATACTTGTTTCCTCTGTGTGACTCCGTGAGTGGTGACTGTGACAGACGGAACCACATACACAAGGTTCTTGGGGCGCCTCCCTCCTGGGTGAGGCTGCACAGAGATGGTGACCCCAGAACCTTGGAAAGTCCCTGAACAGCACGGCGCCGGGGCCAGGCCTCGGGGACCGTGTGACGGGCGCTCCGCGCAGGAGGGGGGTCAGGACCGAGTCCAGGGCCCGGGCCTGCGCTCAGGTCTCAGCGGGGGACAGAGTCTGGGGGGCAGCTCCGCGGTGGGGACTCCCCAGCGCCCTGGTTTCACTTCTCCTCTCCCAACCTGTGTCGGCGCCTCCTTCCTAGATACTCGTGACGCGGCCCCACTCCTCACTCCCATTGGCTGAGCGGTTTCCGGAGCAGCCAATCAGCGTCCCCGCGGCTCCCGGTTATAACTCCTCCGAGGAAGCGCCTGGACTCAGAAGGTCCCCGACGCCAAGGATGCGGGTCCTGCGGCCCCCCACCCTCCTCCTGCTGCTCTCGGGGGCGCTGGTCCTGACCCCCAGCCGGGCCGGTGAGTGCGGGGTCGGAGGGGGCGGCTGTGCGGGGAGGAGCGAGGGGACCCGGCGGGGGCGCGGGCCCGGGAAGGCGCGTGTCCAGCCCCGGCCCTGCCCCCCGTCCGCCCCCCAGGCCCCCACTCCCTGAGCTATTTCGACACCATCTGGTCCCGGCCCGGCCGCCGGGAGCCCCGCTTCCTCTCCGTCGGCTACGTGGACGACACGCAGTTCGTGCGGTTCGACAGCGACGCGGCGAGTGGGAGGGATGAACCGCGGGCGCCGTGGATGCAGCAGCCGTGGGTGGAGCAGGAGAGGCCGGGGTATTGGGACCGGAACACGCAGATCCACAAGGAAACCGCACAGCTTTACCGAGTGAACCTGCAGACCCTGCGCGGCTACTACAACCAGAGCGAGGACGGTGAGCCGCCGCCGGGCCCATCACCACCCCACTCCCCACGGACGGGCCGGGGTCGCCCCGAGGTACCGGGTCCGATGATCGTCACCCCGAGGCGGCGGGACCCGCCCGGCCCCCACCCGGGAGGAGCCCGCGGGGACTGTGACCCGATTTCACTTTCAGTTTTAGATTCAGGCCCCGCGGGGCGGGCGGGGCGGGGTGACCTCGTGGCGGGGCTGACCTCGGGGCGGGGTCAGGGTCTCACACCATCCAGGTCATGTATGGCTGCGACGTGGGACCCGACGGCCGCCTTCTCCGCGGGTACACACAATTCGCCTACGATGGCACCGACTACCTCGCCCTGAACGAGGACCTGACCTCCTGGACTGCGGCCGACATGGCGGCTCAGATCACAAAGCGCAAGTTTGAGGCAACGGGTGAAGCAGAGCGTCAGAGGAGCTACCTGGAGGGCCGGTGTGTGGACTCACTGCGCATGTACCTGGACAAAGGGAAGGAGACCCTGCTGCGCGCAGGTACCAGGGGCCCTGGGGCCGCCCCCTCTCCCCGGGGCTGGGGCTCCTACAAGAAGACAGGACAGGGGGTCAGTGTCAGACACCCCTCTTTGGGGTAAGGGAGGGGGTCCCCTGGATGTCCAGGTCAGATACCAGAGGGACCCCCTCCTCTCAGGGACAGGTAGGGGTGCAGGCTCTCCTGGGGTGCAGGGAGACCCCCTGACATAACCCATCAGCGGTTCCAATGGGCCCTGCAGGGACTCTGGGAACCACAGGGACCTCCTCTCTCAGGCCTTGAGCCTGCCCCCCACCCCCTGTGTCTGAAGCCTGACCCCAGCTTTTCTGAGTCACGTGGCCTCCACCCAGGTCAGGACCACAAATCCCTTTTCTCCCCTCACAGACCTGCCTCCTGTCCTGGGCTGTGTCACTCTGATTCTAGAACGTTCTAAAGACTAGGAGGGCCTTCCAGGTGCCTCTGTCCAGGCTGGTGTGTGTGCTGTGTGCTCCCTCCCCCACCCAGGTATCTGTCCACTCTCAGGATGGTCACATGGGCGCTGGTGGAGTGTCCCATGGCGGATGCAACGTTCCTGCATTTTCTCCCCTCCCCTCAGACCCTCCAAAGGCACACATGACCCACCACCCCGTCTCCGACCGTGAGGTCACCCTGAGGTGCTGGGCGCGGGGCTTCTACCCTGCGGACATCAGCCTGACCTGGCAGCGTGACGGGGAGGACCAGACCCAGGACATGGAGCTGGTGGAGACCAGGCCTGCGGGGGACGGCACCTTCCAGAAGTGGGCGGCCGTGGGGGTGCCCCCTGGCGAGGAGCAGAGATACACGTGCCATGTGCAGCACGAGGGGCTGCGCGAGCCCCTGACCCTGAGATGGGGTGAGGAGGGCCGTGGGCACAGAGCCCCTTCTCAGGGCAGCGGGGCCCCTGGGATTCCTCAGTGGGGTCGGGGCTGAGGCCTAGGGTCAGCGCCCTCACCCTCCCTTCCCTTCTCCCCTCAGAGCCGCCTCCTCAGACCTTCATCTTCATTGTCCTGGGCATCGCTGGGGGCCTGGTTCTGCTGGGAGCTGTGGCTGCAGCTGTGATGTGGGGGAGGAGGCGCTCAGGTGGGCAGGGGAGGGGGGTCTGAGTGTCTGTCCCACTGGGGGTTCAAGCCCAGGTAGACGTGTGTCCCGCCTCATTCACGGGAAGCACCGTCCCCACGTGTGTGATGGCCAGTGTGGGGCTCTGTGCTCACACTTACTCCTCAGTGAGGCCCGTGGGAATTGAGGGACCCACTTATCACCTGATGATGCTGGTGGTGGGACCCCGTTCCCAGCAGCCCCAGGTCAGAGGGCAGGTCCCTGCTGAGCACAGACCTCCAGGAGGGCGGTGGGTTCAGTCCCCATTCATGCACTTCCCTCAGGTTTCCTGGTCCTGCCCTGGGTCTGTACACAGGGTTCTGGAAACTTCTCTGGGCCCAGGACTAGGGTTTCCCTTAGGACCTCCTGGCCCTGCCTCCTCCCTGTTCTCTCACGGGATGTTTTCTTCCCGCAATTGGAAAAGGAGGGAGCTATGCTCAGGCTGCCAGTGAGAATGGAGGGTGTGACCCCTGAGTCCCTATGACAGTGCAGACGGGAGCCATGGGGGACCCCTTTCCCCCCCCCCCCATAGTTCCTCCTTATGCTCCTGCCCTGGGCTCTGACCCCATCCTGGTGTGTCCCCCCCAGGCAGTGACAGCGCCCAGGGCTCTGATGTGTCTCTCTCGGCTGTTCAAGGTGAGACCTGCCGTGGGGAGGGGTGGGCAGAGGGAGGCCTGGGTGGTGGGGAGTCTGTGGGGCACTGTGAGCATGAAGTGGGTTTGAGAATGTCACCAGTTCCAGCCACTGCCCTGGATCTGCTCATGATGATTGTCCTCCACAGAGTGTGGAGCTGCCCTGTGGGGACTGAGTGATGGAAGCTGTGTCCACACTTCCACTTCCTGACTCAGGAACCTCTGATGGGGGTGCACACCTGGCCCTGCTCCCCACACTTTCCTGTCAGCAGAGGAGGCTGTGCCCTCCCCTCCCTGCCTTTCCTCCCAGGTGCTCTGAGCTGCTACTTCCTGTTCCATACTCTAATGAGATTCTGGCTGTGACTCTGTTCATTTCTTGCCAAGAAGCGTTGATGGGTTAATTAAAGGGGAAGATCCTAAATACTGCGAGAAAATAAAGTGAAGCTTTAAGAACTTCCCAGGTCCGTGTGTTTGCTATTCTGAGCCTCTGGCAGGCGGGACCGGAGGGGCTGTGAGGACGGAGCGTGGTCGGGGCCTGTGGCTGGTCAGTGCCCAGTGCATCGTGGGTTTGACGTGGTCACTCCTCGGCCGGGTCCCTCTCTGCTCCTCTGACCTTGTCCCTCAGGGAACCCTGTCCCACCAGGACCTGTGGTCACAGGGACTCCCATCCCCCAGGCCTTGTCCCGGGTCCTAATGCAGCGCCTCTCCAGGACCCTGGACAGCGAGCTTCCTGGGGCAGGTCAGCCTGGGCTCAGGCCTGGGCCCCGCCCTCCGCCCTCCCCTCCTGGGTGTTTGGTGTTTCTTTGCTGTGGTGGGTGTGAGGCCTGTTCCTGTTCTTGGGTGTGAGTCCTGGTCTCATTCTCTGGGCGTCCCCGTCTGACAGACACAGGAGGCAGGTCGCCTGTCACTGTCCCACAGGCCCAGGTCCCTGCACACAGGAGCCCTCATTGGAGGTGGGTGTTCAGGCTCCTCCCGCTCTTGCCTCCTTCTGGGCCTGGCTGTTCCTCCCTCTCTCCCTGAGCCTCCGAGGATTTAGCAGGAGCGATTCCCCCTCTGAGGTCAGTTCCTGCTGGGACTGTGTTCTGCCCGCCGCCCTCTCTCCCCTCCTTCCCTCCAGTGCTGAGCCCAGTGGGACCCGGATGTGGGGAGAGGCTGCTGGAGGTTTGGGGGAGCAGCGCTGTGGACGTGCAGGTGAGTGAGGGCCCCGGGAGGCACCCTGAGCCGCAGTCGCCCCAGGACAGCTGTGCCGGGGCCACAGCCATGAGGTCTCTGTGTCGGGAACAGGACGGGTTCTGTGACGGTGACCCCTCAGCCAGGACTTGGTGACCCTGTGACAGCTGCTGTTCCCTGTGGGGCACACGGACCTTGGAGGGACCTCAGGCCGGCCCTGACCCCACAGTGATTCTGACAGCGACATACACCGGCTCCGGTGCTGTGGTTTCCTCTGTACGTGAACGCTCTGCTGACGCTGTGCGTCCTCCACTGAGTGTCCACGGCTTCATGTCTGAACAGCTCTGTGTCCCCTCATCACCATGGGCTTCCTGTGGAAATGCTCAGGGTCACCGTGTCACACCCACTTGCCGGTGGAAGGTCTCACCTTCCATTGACCCCACAAGGGCTGTGAGGCCCAGGGAGTGGGGGGCTCCCCCTCAGGGCGCTGAGCGCAGGCCCCGCTGCGGCCTCACAGAGGCAGGTTCTATGGCACAGAGACCGGCTGCCTCTTCCCCAGAGCCAGGAGGGTCTGTGCTGGACGGTGGGGGGTGCGGAGGAGAGGGGTCCCCTGTGGGGGGTGGGGGAGGGGAGACACTTTGTTTGTTGTCCTCACGGGAGGACATTGTTCCATTGGCTTTTAAGGAGAGAGGAGGGGGAGGGGAGAGACACGGAGAGACACATCCATGTAAGAGACACACCTATTTGTCGCCTCCAGCACGGGGATCCCTTGGAGCCTGCACCGAGGTCCATGCCCTTGACCGGATACAGCCTGTGACCTTCAGTCCGAGGGCCGCACTCTCCACTGAGCAAAGAGGCTGGGAGAGGAGGGTATTGCCATGTGGGGGGTCAGCAGGGGCCTGGTTGGGAAGGGCATTTCTTACAGATTATTTTAATTGGTTTCAGAGATGGAGGGAGAGGGAGAGGGGATAGCAGCCTGTGGACTGAAGGGCCCGGGTTCGATTCCGGACAAGGTGTCTTCCAAGCTTGGGCCCTGATTCGGGGCGTGTGCAGGAGGCAGTCAATCCATGTGCTTCTCTCACATCGATATTTCTCCCGTCATTCGCTCTCCCTTCCACTCTCTAAAAATCAATAGAAAAAATATCCTCAGCCAGAAACCGGTGTGGCTCGGTGGATAGAGCGTTGGCCTGTGGACTGAATGGTCCCGGGTTTGATTCCGATCAAGGACATGTACCTTGGTTGCCGGCTCATCCCCAGTAGGGGGTGTGCAGGAGGCAGCTGATCTCTCTATTCCTCTTCCTTCTCTCTGTAAAAAATAAATAAAAAGTATTTTTAAAAAATGAAAAAATAAAGGCCCAGGAGCTGCGGGGGAGCCCCCCCTCCGCTAACGGGGCTCCGCACACTCAGGCTGCCCCGCAGGAGAGGGGCCGCAGGAGGCAGAGGGGAGAGGGGGTCAGAGGCCCCACACCCACGGGGTGTCATGGCCACGGGCCCCAGCTCCCCTGCTCTCCCGCGCAGACTCCCTGGGGGAGAAAGAAACCAGGTGTGGGGACCGGAACCCCAAAGGGAAGAGGAGCCCCTGACTGCCCACAGGCCAGAGCTGAGGCCCCGCAGCAGCATCCACCCCCTGGGGGCCCCGCACCTCACTCCTGGGAGGGCCTCCGCGGGTCGGAGGGAGCCCCCCAGCACCAGGCTGGGCTCCCGGGCGGCGGTCCCGCTCTGAGGCCCGACGGGGCGAAGGGGCGACAGCGCCCCCCCCTCTGCTGCGCTCAGGTCAGAGGTCGTAGGTCCACCCCTCCTGGGACCCGTCCTCAGGACGAGACCTTTGCGGGGGACGCAGGGCTGGGCCGCGGGCGCCATTGAGGGGACCCCGGGCCGCGGGCAGTTCTCAGATGGAGCCTGGACGTGAGGGCTCGGCAGACAGGCCGCTCAGGCTGGGGGAAGCGGCGGGAAAGCGGAAGGAGCTGCGGGGACCCGCACAGGCCCAGCCGGGAGCGCAGCCCTGCGGGGAGGGGGGTCCCGGGACAGACGCACCCTGACGGCAGCGAGCTGTGCCCGGAGCCCAGGTGCCCGCCCCGGGCCGCCACGACAGCGGGAGAGGAGGCTCCGGAGCGCCGCCCCCGCCGGCCTCCCCTGGAGCTCAAGGCCGAGGTCCCCCTGCAGCGGAGCCGCCAGCGCCCGCGGGGCTGCGTGGGGGGCTGAGGGCAGCCGCGCGGCAGGGGCGGGGGGCCCGGCAGAGGCACCCCGAGCCTCAGGCCGCCTCTGTGGGCTCCGGGCCTGACGGTGACTCGGGGACCCTCTGCGCCCCGCTGCAGCCCAGGACCCCGGGCCCCGCCTGGGGCGGCGCCCAGTTCTTCCGCGGGGAGCCCCGCACCTGGACCTGCCCGCTGCGTCCTGCCCGCGTCCTGCCCGCGTTTGGGGGGCGGGTCCCGGACTCGGCCTCGCAGCCAATGCGGGGGGGCCCCCCTGAGGGTGCGGGGAGGGGGACCCGGAGCAGAAGGGCCCAGAATACACCGGGGACACAGCCCGCACTCCCTGGCTCAGCGGCAGCAGCAGAGACGGAGGCAGAGCGCGCAGCGCCCCCTGCGGGCCGGACCTGGCACAGGAGGCAGTCGCCCCCCGGGGCGCACAGGGACCCTCTGGCTGGTTGTGACCTCAAACTGGAGTGCCGGCGGGTCCCCCAGGCCCTGGCCCCGGGGCGGCCCTATTCGCAGGGGAACCCGTGGGGGACCGGGGCCCATCGCCCTGGGACAGGTCCCCCCGCACGGGGTCCCCTGAACCCCGGGCGCTCCGGGCTGAGGCTGGGCGGTCCCTCCGGGGAGCGGGCCGCTGAGTCCCCGGAGCAGAGGCGCTGCAGCGGGTGCGGGACCAGGGCCCGGCCTCCGGGGACAGGACTGGGGCCCTGTCCTTAGGAACCAGCACCCGTTCCCACGGGAGCCCGAGCCGGGGAAGGCCTGGGAGCTGCCCCCCCCCCCCAGTTGGGGGAACAGAGATGGTCCCCCCTTTGGCATCTCAGGGGGCCCCATGGGGACAGAGCGCGGGGCCCAGGCCGCCCCGCAGAGCCTCCTCTCGGACCGCAGGGAACCGGGGACACCCGGGCCGTAGCTCATGGCCGTCCCCTCCGACGTGTGAGGACAGTGTGGGGTGACTCCCCTGAACCCCGCTGTCTGTGAGGGGCGGTGAGCCGCCCTTTGGGGGAGGGGAGGGCGGTGCTGGGATGGGGGGCGGGGCAGCAGGACCGGCACGGACGGGCGGTGCGGGGAGAACGGGCCCCCCGCGCGGACCTCCCCCCGGCAGGGGGCGCTGAGCGGGGGCCGTGAGGAGAGGGCGGCCCTGGCTGTGCGGACGGACCGGGGTCCGCTCTCCGCCGGCGGGAACGTGAGGAACAGAACCGGGACCGGGGGCTCCGGCCGCGGGCATCCCCCGGGGGACGGTCTCCGGGCGCCGGGCCGGGCGCGGGCGACGCGGGCGGAGGCCGCTGAGCGGGGGCCGTGGCGTCCGTCCCGCCGACCGCCGGAGGGGGCGCTCCTCTCCGCGGCGGGGCGGCCGCGGGGTCAGGCCGGCGGCGCTGGGGGCGGAACACGGGGCGTCTCTCGGGGAAGCGCGGCCCGGTCCCGGGTGCCGGTTCGTGCCGCCCCCGCGCCCGTGTCCGTCCCCGGTGAGTCCTCGGGCCGCGGGGCCTCCTCCCGGGCCGTCAGCGCCGTCCTTGCCGGTGCCGGTTCCGTGTCCGCCTTCAGGGCAGGGAGCGCCCTCAGACCGTGTGTCCTCAGGACACAGGGAGCGTCTCCTCAGGACACAGCCCGGAGCCGTCTCTGTGCGTCACGTGGGCACAGGGGTCACCCGTCTCCAGTCCGTTCCCGCTGGTTTCAGGGGGGGAGGGGGGGACGTCAGGGACGCGCGTCCTTCCTGAGCCCCTGCCCGCCCCCCGCTGGGCCCGGGGAGGGTCACCTGGGCCTGACCCCCAGCGGACTGTCCCCTCCGGGGTCACAGGTCGGAGCTCAGCCCACGGGGCCCCCAGCCCGGACTGTGAGCTCAGGACCGGCTGACCTTCCGGGAAAAGCCTCCTGAGAGCCCGGAGCCCCCCCTCCGCCCGCCCCACCGCGCCCCCCTCCGCCCGCTGCCCGCCCCCCCTCCGCCCGCCCCACAGCGCCCCCCTCCGCCCTCTGCCCGCCCCCCTCCCTCCGACCCCATGGGTTTCCGTTCGTTCCTGTCCCTCCGGTGCCGCCTCCTCAGTCCTGTTCCCGTGAGTTCATGACAAACACAGGGTGTGACACCCGCATTTCTTCCTTCCACCTGGTTCCCCACGAGCCTCACGTGGGGGCTGGGCTGTGGGGGCTCAGACCTCGGGCCTCGGGGACGGTTCCCCCACAATGAGGACTCACCCCCTCGCCTGCCCCCAGGGGGCCTCCCGGGCTTTGGGGGGAACATGGTCCCGGGACCCTGTCTCTGTGGGCATCTCGGTGCGTCTCTGAGTCTGACCCTGGGCCTGAGGGTGTCTCTCGGGGGTGAGGGTGACAGGACAAGTTCCATGTTTCCTTCCTGGTTCCAGCTTTGGGTCTGGGAGTGAGGAATCCTCATCCACAGCTGTACACGCTCCACACGTATGTCATCGGGGAGGGCACTCCAAGGCGAGGGAGACAGGGGGTGAGGACGTGGGGAGGTGAGGGGGGCGGTAGGTCAGGGTTCGGGGGGAACCTCAGGCACATCCTCTCCTCATGCTCTCTGAGCGCGTGCGGGGCCGGGGAGCTGCCGTCTGTGGGTTCAGCACCCACTGTCTCTGCGGTGAAGCCTCCTGGGCCGCTCCTGTCACCAGGTCACCAGACACAACACCAGGCCCCGGGGACGGGCACAGGGAGGCTGCAGCGAGGGGCGCTGGTGACCCTCACACCCTCAGGGGGACCTCACATCGAGGTCATGCCTGTGCGGCTCGGGGTTACATGCGTGTTAGTGACACGCTCCGGGGCCGCTGGGAGGAGGATCACTGAGACCCACACACACACTGAGGTCAGGGACGCGTGAAGCCCGTGGCTCCCACGTGCAGACACTGTGGCCTCCCTCCGTCCGGGAGCCCCGGGGCCTGTGGGGCGGAGACTGGACCCTGAGAGCGTTCAGCGGGCGCCGTCTCCGGGGCAGCCCCACGCCCCACGGCGGCCGGATTGAAGGTCCACGAAGGGCGAGTCCCTGCTCCCAGGAGCCCGTGTCAGGGCTCAGGGGCCACAGCAGCTGGGGCTGCCCCGTGGGGGACACCGAGGCAGAGCGGGGCCTCCTCACAGCAGGTCCTGCTGGACACACCGCTCTGCGTGGGGCCTGGGCCTCAGGGCGGAGCACTCGGCCCATTTGCAGAAAAGGCCCGGCCTGGCCGGTGCGGCTCAGCGGGGAGAGCTGTCCTGGCTCTGACAGGTCTGGGGTGACCCCTGGGCAGGGCGTGGGGGAGGCACCCACTCAGTGGTCTCTCCATCCACGTTCCTCTCTCCCTCCCTCTCCCGTCCTCTCTCTCTGAACCAATAAGCACATTTATTTTATTTATTTATTGTCTGAGTTGGTAAAATGCTCTTTCGCACACATGTCCGGCATCCGGCACCGCGAACCGAATGCCCATTTCTGCGCAACTCGCACCCCGTACGGACCCCACAGGTCCTGTCACCTGAGCCTGAGAGACGTCTGACGTTCCTCTCCGTCTGCACAGCGCCCCCGTGAGGCCGGCGGGTGGACCCCATTCCGCAGATGGGGGGTCGAGGCCCGGAAAGGCAGGGGCTCCTCGGAGGCCGCAGGTCTGCGCTCCGCCTCCTGGTTCCGGTCCCAGCGCCGCCGCCCCGCGCGGAAGGGCCTCCCTCGGACCCGCTCCCGTCCGGCCCGGAGCCACACGGGGGCCTTCACGGCTCCTGTTGGACGCCGAGAGCCAGCCCCTCGCCCCGAACGGGGAAGAGAAACGGGGCTGACCCTCGGGGGGCAGGGGCTCCACGTCAGCCCGTCCCGAGGGGCCTCGCTCCGCGGAGCTGGGCGAGCGCTCCGGCCCCGTGGGAGGCGGTGGGCAGCGGCCTCGGGGGCGATGGCGCTGAGAACGGAGCGGAGGAATCAGTGGTTCATGGGTTTGGACCAGAACCGGAAACGACACGCGATGGCAAAGCAGGAGGGACCCCAACCGACGGAGAGAGGGCCTCCCGGCTCTGCCCGGGCCTCCACCGAGCGGGCGGCCCCGGGGAGCGGGGCGGGGCAGGAGCCGGGCCGGGGTCACCGAGCCGCCGGTCTGGGGGGGAAGCCTCCTTTCCGCCAAAGAAGAGTCGGGGCTCTCCACACGGAGCCCCCGAACTGGCACCGCCAACCACACAGACGGGTGTGAACGGGCTGAACACACGGGCGCCCCGTCGGGGAGCGGCCTCCAGAGGGACAGAGGCTCCTGCGCCCGCGGAGGAGGGGAAGGGGGGGCGGTGCCGCTCGGGTTCCGGTAAAATGTGTCTCTGACGCTGGCGGCCCGGGGCCCACGCCCCTCCCGGCGGAAGAAGCCCGGTCCTGGGTGAGGGGCCCCTCCCCGGGGCGGGGGGCGGGGTTCCAGCCCAAAGGCGGCGAGGCCTCCGGGCGGCTGGGCCCCTGCAGCCCGGCTCCCGGCTCCTGCGGACCCCGCTGTGCCTGCCCCGCGCCCACCTCACCCTCGTCCACCTCCATTCAGCCCAGAGCAGACGCTCCGGGATCGGGGAGGGGCCCCTGGTCCTGAGGCCTCTGCCCTCTGGTCTGGAGGGGCGTCCCGAGAGGAAATGGGGAGGAGACAGTGGAGGAGGAGACCCCCCTGCGGGGCGGCCCGAGGCCCTTCTGTCCCGGGCTGAGGCCTCTCCCTGTCGGATGTCCAGGGTGAGCTCCCTTCTGGAAGGTCCCAGGGCCATGCTGGGAGCTCAGTTTTGGGCGGAGGATCCGCCTCATGGAGAGGGATTCTGGGAAGAGAAGAGGAGGGAGAGGCAGGGCCAGTTGGGAGACCCTCTGGTTTAGCCAGAACAACCTTTCTCAATGTGTGGTCCGTGGAACCCTGCAGTCTCTGAGAGCCTTTCCCGGGACGTGGGGGTCACACTGTTGGCAGGAGATGAGGGACATCCGGGCCTTTTCACTCCGCTGACATGGGCGCTGAGGCCAAGCTCAGCACGAATGGCTGACACCGACCTCCATAGTCGTCCCTCCCACCAGCCCTGACCGCAGAGAGAAGACACACAGACAGACAGACAGAGGACAGAACCAGTTTCCCTTTACACGATCCGGTGGAAGGAGGTGACATTATTCTCTTCACTGAAGCCTCGTCCTTCCATCCACATTTTTAAACATCGCGGCCTCCGGGGGAGATGCCCCAAAGGTGAACCCGGTGCCTGCATCGCCCACACCCACAGAACAATGACCCCCCCACACCCACAGAACAATGACCCCCCCACACCCACAGAACAATGACCCCCCACACCCACAGAACAATGACCCCCCCACACCCACAGAACAATGACCCCCCCCACACACACAGAACAATGACCCCCCCACACCCACCGAACAATGACCCCCCCACACCCACAGAGCAATGACCCCCCCACACCCACAGAACAATGACCCCCCCACACCCACAGAACAATGACCCCCCCACATCCACAGAACAATGACCCCCCCACACCCAAAGAACAATGACCCCCCCCACACCCACAGAGCAATGACCCCCCCACACCCACAGAACAATGACCCCCCCCACACCGACAGAACAATGACCCCCCCACACCCACAGAACAATGACCCCCCCAAATCCACCGAACAATGACCCCCTCACACCCACAGAACAATTACCCCCCCACACCGACAGAACAATGACCCCCCCACACCCACAGAACAATGACCCCCCCACACCCACAGAACAATGACCCCCCCACACCCACAGAGCAATGACCCCCCCACACCCACAGAACAATGACCCCCCCACACCCACAGAACAATGACCCCCCCACATCCACAGAACAATGTCCCCCCACACCCACCGAACAATGACCCCCTCCACCCACAGAACAATGACCCCCCACACCCACAGAACAATGACCCCCCCACCCACAGAACAATGTCCCCCCCACACCCACAGAACAATGACCCCCCCCACCCACCGAACAATGACCCCCCCACACCCACAGAAAAATGACCCCCCACACCCTCAGAACAATGACCCCCCCCACCCACAGAACAATGACCCCCCCACACCCACAGAAAAATGACCCCCCACACCCTCAGAACAATGACCCCCCACATCCACAGAACAATGACCCCCCCACACCCACAGAACAATGACCCCCCACACCCACAGAACAATGACCCCCCACCCACAGAACAATGACCCCCCCACACCCACCGAACAATGACCCCCCCACACCCACAGAAAAATGACCCCCCCACACCCACAGAACAATGACCCCCCACACCCACAGAACAATGACCCCCCCACCCACAGAACAATGACCCCCCCACACCCACAGAACAATGACCCCCCACACCCACAGAACAATGACCCCCCCACCCACAGAACAATGACCCCCCCACACCCACAGAAAAATGACCCCCCACACCCACAGAACAATGACCCCCCCACACCCTCAGAACAATGACCCCCCCACACCCACCGAACAATGACCCCCCCACACCCACAGAACAATGACCCCCCCACACCCACAGAAAAATGACCCCCCCACACCCACAGAACAATGACCCCCCACACCCACAGAACAATGACCCCCCCACCCACAGAACAATGACCCCCCCACACCCACAGAACAATGACCCCCCACACCCACAGAAAAATGACCCCCCACACCCACAGAACAATGACCCCCCACACCCACAGAACAATGACCCCCCCACACCCACAGAAAAATGACCCCCCCACACCCACAGAACAATGACCCCCCACACCCACAGAACAATGACCCCCCCCACCCACAGAACAATGACCCCCCCACACCCACCGAACAATGACCCCCCCACACCCACAGAACAATGACCCCCCACACACTCAGAACAATGACCCCCCCACCCACAGAACAATGACCCCCCCACACCCACAGAACAATGACCCCCCCACACCCACAGAACAATGACCCCCCCACACCCACCGAACAATGACCCCTCCACACCCACCGAACAATGACCCCCCCACACCCACAGAACAATGACCCCCCCACACCCACAGAACAATGACCCCCCCACACCCACAGAACAGTGACCCCCCACACCCACCGAACAATGACCCCCCCCACCCACCGAACAATGACCCCCCCACACCCACAGAACAATGACCCCCCCACACCCACAGAACAATGACCCCCCCACACCCACAGAAAAATGACCCCCCCACACCCACAGAACAATGACCCCCCCACACCCACAGAACAATGACCCCCCCACACCCACAGAACAATGACCCCCCCACACCCACAGAAAAATGACCCCCCACACCCACCGAACAATGACCCCCCCCCACCCACCGAACAATGACCCCCCCCACACCCACAGAACAATGACCCCCCCACACCCACAGAACAATGACCCCCCCACCCACAGAACAATGACCCCCCCACACCCACAGAACAATGACCCCCCCACCCACAGAACAATGACCCCCCCACACCCACAGAACAATGACCCCCCCACACCCACAGAACAATGACCCCCCACACCCACAGAACAATGACCCCCCCACACCCACCAAACAATGACCCCCCCACACCCACAGAAAAATGACCCCCCACACCCACAGAACAATGACCCCCCCACACCCTCAGAACAATGACCCCCCCACCCACAGAACAATGACCCCCCCACACCCACAGAACAATGACCCCCCCACACCCACAGAACAATGACCCCCCCAGCCACAGAACAATGACCCCCCCACACATCCACAGAACAATGACCCCCCCACACACCCACAGAACAATGACCCCCCCACACCCACAGAACAATGACCCCCACACACCCACAGAACAATGACCCCCCCACACCCACAGAACAATGACCCCCCCCACACCCACAGAACAATGACCCCCCCACACCCACAGAACAATGACCCCCCCACACCCACAGAACAATGACCACTCCCCACACCCACAGAACAATGACCCCCCCACACCCACAGAACAATGACCCCCCCACACCCACAGAACAATGACCCCCCACACCCACAGAACAATGACCACCCCACACCCACAGAACAATGACCCCCCCACAGAACAATGACCCCCCACACCCACTGAAGGACCCCCCCACAGCCAGCGCTCAATGCCCCTGGAATCCGCCCAGCAGACCCCACAGCACCACAGACTCAGCCACAGGGACGGGCTGCTGGCGGCCGGAGGGCGGGGGACTGGGCAGAGCAGGTGGAGGAGGAGGAAATACAACAGGTCCTACAGTGTGGTCATGGGAGGAGGAGCACAGCACAGGGCACAGTCAGTCATGTAACAGCTACATGGGAGCTCACATGGCACTACATGTATGGGGCGATCTGTATAAGGTATGTGAATGTCTAACCACAGACTGTACACCTAAACTAATACTATATTGTACATCAGCTGTAATTTTTTTAAAGTATATTTTATTGATTTTTTTTTTATTAATAGAGAGGAAGGGAGAGGGAGAGAGCGTCAGAAACATCGATGAGAGAGAATTATCGATCAGCTGCCTCCTGCACACCCCCCACTGGGGACGTGCCCCCAACCAAGGTACATGGCCTTGACTGGAATCGAACCCGGGACCCTTCAATCCCCAGGCCGACGCTCTATCCACTGAGCCACACCGGCTTCGGCATATATCAACTGTAATTGAAAAATAAAAAATATTTTTAAAAAGAAGATATATACTTATATCTTGCATTTATTACACAAATGGTTTAATTTCTTAACAGGCTTTAATAAAAAGGGAAGATTAAAAAAAACCCACATATGATGGCCTGGGAGGTACACAAAACACCCTCTGCCACGTTCCCAAGTGTCATGGAGCAGGGAGATCATGTGTGTGAGCGGGGCCAGCCTCTTTCTCATGGGATCCCATGTGAACTTTAAAAACGTGATTTCTGAGAGAAACTGAGAGGTGAGAAGGAGAGAAGCATCCATGATGGGAGAGAACCATGGACAGGCTGCCTCCTGCACGCCCCCCACTGGGGATGGAGCCTGCAGCCCAGCAGGTGCCTCCCCGGGAATGGAACCCTGACCTCCTGGTTCAGAGGTCAGTGCTCAGCCGCTGGGCCACCCCGGCCTGGCCCGTGTGTGCGGAACAGAATGAAGGACACACACACCAGGATCGCTGGGAGGGGGGAACCGGCACTCACGTTCTCACACATGAGCCTGAGCTTCTCCCTCAGGAAATGTCACCGGGCAGGGGACAGCGGACAGGCCTGTTGTCTGAGGGAATGTCACCCCGAGAGAAAACCAGGATGGGGGACAGGTGGGTCCCACCACGTCAGCTAGGCCCTTCCCAGCGGACACGCTGTCCTGGGGGCTCTGTGGGGACAGACACAGGGGAGCTGGGATGGCGGGGGATTAATGCACCCGCCCGGGAAGGGCTCTGGGACTGAGAGACACGGGCATCCCTTTCCATCACCTGCATGAGGACAGAGCCACCGGCAAGACAGCCCTGGGGACGGGGACAGAACAGAACAGGAAACAGTCAACATTCCCCAGCCAGCGGATCGGTGGTTGAACATTGACCTATGAACCAGGAGGGCACAGTCCACCTTTTTGTCAGAGCACGTGCCCCGGTTGGAGGCTGGATCCCCAGTGTGGGGCGTGTAGGAGGCAGCTGATCTATGATTTTCTCTCATCATTGATGTTTCTATCTCTCTCTCACTCACAGAAATAAAAGAATATATATATTTAGAAAAATTAAGACGAGAAGAATACAGTGAATATGGTTTCAGGTCTCACTTTGAAAGCCCCTTTCAGGAACGACCACGTGTGTGGCTGCAGTGACTGTCACAGGGGAGACCACACTGATCTGAAAGGTCAGTGACCCTGCTCCTGCCCGTTTCTGTGAGGCCGTCCATGTCTCCATGAGCTGCAGCCACAGGAACAGACAAAACGCAGAAGCAAATGTGAACACCCAGCGCCTCCCAGGGAGACGGGCACGGATGTGACCTGGGAGCAGCCCCTCCCCCCTCCTCCGTGTTCACTTGGGAAATTGGTGATTTTCATAAAAACATGACTCTGTGACCCTCTCACAGGCAGGGAGCATGCGCCGTGAATTCATACTTGTTTCCTCTGTGTGACTCCGTGAGTGGTGACTGTGACAGACGGAACCACATACACAAGGTTATTGGGGCGCCTCCCTCCTGGGTGAGGCTGCACAGAGATGGTGACCCCAGAACCTTGGAAAGTCCCTGAACAGCACGGCGCCGGGGCCAGGCCTCGGGGACCGTGTGACGGGCGCTCCGCGCAGGAGGGGGGTCAGGACCGAGTCCAGGGCCCGGGCCTGCGCTCAGGTCTCAGCGGGGGACAGAGTCAGGGGGGGGCAGCTCCGTGGTGGGGACTCCCCAGCGCCCTGGTTTCACTTCTCCTCTCCCAACCTGTGTCGGCGCCTCCTTCCTGGATACTCGTGACGCGGCCCCACTCCTCACTCCCATTGGCTGAGCGGTTTCCGGAGCAGCCAATCAGCGTCCCCGCGGCTCCCGGTTATAACTCCTCCGCGGAAGCGCCCGGACTCAGAAGGTCCCCCGACGCCGAGGATGCGGGTCCTGCGGCCCCCCACCCTCCTCCTGCTGCTCTCGGGGGCGCTGGTCCTGACCCCCAGCCGGGCCGGTGAGTGCGGGGTCGGAGGGGGCGGCTGTGCGGGGAGGAGCGAGGGGACCCGGCGGGGGCGCGGGCCCGGGAAGGCGCGTGTCCAGCCCCGGCCCTGCCCCCCGTCCGCCCCCCAGGCCCCCACTCCCTGAGCTATTTCCTCACCATCTGGTCCCGGCCCGGCCGCGGGGAGCCCCGGTACCTCGCCGTCGGCTACGTGGACGACACGCAGTTCGTGCGGTTCGACAGCGACGCGGCGAGTGGGAGGGTGGAGCCGCGGGCGCCGTGGATGCAGCAGCCGTGGGTGGAGCGGGAGAGGCCGGGGTACTGGGACCGGGAGACGCAGATCAGCAAGGGAACCGCACAGACTTTCCGAGGGAACCTGCAGAACCTGCGCGGCTACTACAACCAGAGCGAGGACGGTGAGCCGCCGCCGGGCCCGTCACCACCCCCCTCCCCACGGACGGGCCGGGGTCGCCCCGAGGGTCCGGGTCCGAGCGTCACCCCGAGGCGGCGGGACCCGCCCGGCCCCCACCCGGGAGGAGCCCGCGGGGACTGTGACCCGATTTCACTTTCAGTTTTAGATTCAGGCCGCGCGGGGCGGGCGGGGCGGGGTGACCTCGGGGCGGGGCTGACCTCGGGGCGGGGTCAGGGTCTCACACCATCCAGGTCATGTATGGCTGCTACGTGGGACCCGACGGGCGCCTCCTCCGCGGGTACAGTCAGGACGCCTATGACGGCACCGACTACATCGCCCTGAACGAGGACCTGACCTCCTATACCGCGGCCGACATGGCGGCTCAGATCACAAAGCGCAAGTGGGAGGCGGCGGGTGAGGCAGAGCATGAGAGGAGCTACCTGGAGGGGGAGTGTGTGGACTGGCTCCGCCTTTACCTGGAAAAAGGGAAGGAGACCCTGCTGCGCGCAGGTACCAGGGGCCCTGGGGCCGCCCCCTCTCCCCGGGGCTGGGGCTCCTACAAGGAGACAGGACAGGGGGTCAGTGTCAGACACCCCTCCTTGGGGTCAGGGAGGGATTCCCCCTGGATGTGCAGGTCAGGTTCCAGAGGGACACCCCCTCCTCTCAGGGACTGGTAGGGGTGCAGGCTCTCCTGGGGTGCAGGGAGACCCCCTGAAATGACCCATCAGCGGTTCCCATGAGCCCTGCAGGGGCTCTGGGACCCACGGGGACCTCCTCTCTCAGGCCTTGTGCGCTGCCCCACACCCCCTGTGTCTGAGGCCTGACCCCAGCTTTTCTGAGTCACGTGGCCTCCACCCAGGTCAGGACCACAAATCCCTTTTCTCCCCTCAGAGACCTGCCTCCTGCCCTGGGCTGTGTCTCTCTGATTCTAGAACTTTCTAAAGACTAGGAGGTCCTTCCAGGGGCCTCTGTCCAGGCTGGTGTGTGGGCTGTGTGCTCCCTCCCCCACCCAGGTGTCTGTCCACTCTCAGGATGGTCACATGGGCGCTGCTGGAGTGTCCCATGGCGGATGCAACGTTCCTGCATTTTCTCCCGTCCCCTCAGTCCCTCCAAAGGCACACGTGACCCACCACCCCGTCTCTGCCCGTGAGGTCACCCTGAGGTGCTGGGCGCGGGGCTTCTACCCTGCGGACATCAGCCTGACCTGGCAGCGTGACGGGGAGGACCAGACCCAGGACATGGAGCTGGTGGAGACCAGGCCTGCGGGGGACGGCACCTTCCAGAAGTGGGCGGCCGTGGGGGTGCCCCCTGGCGAGGAGCAGAGATACACGTGCCATGTGCAGCACGAGGGGCTGCGCGAGCCCCTGACCCTGAGATGGGGTGAGGAGGGCCGTGGGCACAGAGCCCCTTCTCAGGGCAGCGGGGCCCCTGGGGACCTCAGTGGGGTTCGGGGTGAGGCCTGGGGTCAGGGCCCTCACCCTCCCTTCCCTTCTCCTCCCAGAGCCGCCTTTTCAGACCTTCATCATCCTCCTGGGCATCGCTGGGGGCCTGGTTCTGCTGGGAGCTGTGGCTGGAGCTGTGATGTGGGGGAGGAGGCGCTCAGGTGGGCAGGGGTGGGGTCTGAGTGTCTGTCCCACTGGGGGTTCAAGCCCAGGTAGACGTGTGTCCCGCCTCATTCACGGGAAGCACCATCCTCACGTGTGTGATGGCCAGTGTGGGGCTCTGTGCTCACACTCACTCCTCAGTGAGGCCCGTGGGAAATGAGGGACCACTTATCCCCTGATGATGCTGGTGGTGGGACCCCGTTCCCAGCAGCCCCAGGTCAGAGGGCAGGTCCCTGCTGAGCACAGACCTCCAGGAGGGCGGTGGGTCCAGTCCCCTCACATGCACTTCCCTCAGGTTCCTGGTCCTGCCCTGGGTCTGTACACAGGGTTCTGGAAACTTCTCTGGGCCCAGGACTAGGGCTTCCTTTAGGACCTCCTGGCCCTGCCTCCTCCCTGGTCTCACGGGATGTTTTCTTCCCGCAGGTGGAAAAGGAGGGAGCTATGCTCAGGCTGCCAGTGAGTATGGAGGGGTGACCCCTGACACCCTGGGACAGTGCAGACGGGAGCCATGGGGGACCCCCCCCCACATAGTTCCTCCTTAGTCTCCTGCCCTGGGCTCTGACCCCGTCCTGGTGTGTCCCCCCCCCAGGCAGTGACAGCGCCCAGGGCTCTGATGTGTCTCTCTCGGCTTCTAAAGGTGAGACCTGCCGTGGGGAGGGGTGGGCAGAGGGAGGCCTGGGTGGTGGGGAGTCTGTGGGACACTGTGAGCATGAAGTGGGTTTGAGAATGTCACCAGTTCCAGCCACTGCCCTGGATCTGCTCATGATGATTGTCCTCCACAGCGTGAGGAGCTGCCCTGTGGGGACTGAGTGATGGAAGGTGTGTCCACGCTCCCACTTCCTGACTCAGGAACCTCTGATGGGGGTGCACACCTGGCCCTGCTCCCCACACTTTCCTGTCAGCAGAGGCAGCTGGACCCTCCTCCTCCCCTCCCTGCCTTTCCTCCCTGGGGGCTCTGAGTGACAACTTCCTGCTCCGGATTGAAATGAGGCTGTGCATTGACCTGGTTCTTCAATTCTTCCCGTGCCTGGTGACGGTCATTAAAGGAGACCCTGTAATTAAATGTCTTCTGAGAGGAAATAAACGGAAGCTCCAAGAGTTTTGCAGATTCCTGTGTATTCTGTGCTCTTTGCAGGCGGGACGGGAGGGGCTGTGAGGACGGAGCGTGGTCGGGGCCTGTGCCTGGTCAGTGGTCAGTGCATCGTGGGTTTGACGTGGTCACTCCTGGGCCGGGTCACCTCTCTGCTCCTCTGACCTGTCCCTCAGGGGAACCCTGTCCCACCAGGACCTGTGGTCACAGGGACTCCCATCCCCCAGGCCTTGTCCCGTGTCCTAATGCAGCGCATCTCCCGGACCCTGGACAGCGAGCTTCCTGGGGCAGGTCAGCCTGGGCTCAGGCCCGGATGCGGCCCAGCACCCATCGTCCGTTGCTTCTTTGCTCTTGTGGACACTATGCCTGTTGCTGTTTCCATGTGGGAGTTGTGGTCTCATTCTCTGGGCGTCCCCGTCTGACAGTATCGGGGCTCATTTTTGCCGTCAGTGCCCCGCAGGCCCAGGGTCCCTGCACCCAGGACTCTGTGGTGAGGAGAGATGGGTGTTCAGGCTCCTCCTGCTCCGCCTCCTTCTAGGGCCTGAACGTTCCAGCCCTCTGACCAGCTTGGTCTTCCTGGGGCCCAGCCCCCACCCTGAAGCCTCCAGGGCCCTCACCCGAGAGCCACCTCATCAGCCTCCCAAAGACACCTGTCACTCAGGAGGTGCCCAGGGTTTAGGGGCTCAGTGCCAGGAGCCAGGGGCAAAGACCAGACACTTCCTCTCATCCCACAGGTCTCTGCCCACAGATCCATTAATAGCCAAAGTGCCCCAGTAGTTAAGGACGCTGGCACCTTACTAGAGTCCACCCCCTCATGAACAAGAGTCCAGTCCATCCTCCTGGTGAGGATGGTACATGGTCCACACATTTATGGAAATTGCCCACCAGTTTTAGAGAGGACGTTCAAGTTCAGCCACAATGTGATGTTGGTGCCACCTCCCCGCATGGTGAAATGACAGTCAGACAAAACCAACTGTTCCCAGGAATGTGGGCTCCTCTCTCTCATACATTCCTGGTGGGAGAGTGATTGTCTCAAACCTGGTGGGAAATGCTGTGGCCGTACTCCCTGCACCTAGAGACAGGGCAGGGTGGGATGTCGGGGGGTCAGAGGCTGAGCGTCACCCACGGGAGGACAGGAGATCACAAATGGGACGAAGGAGAGAGAGAAAGGTCAGAAGGACAGATGGACAGAACGGAGAGACGCCTGTCAGCAAACCTGTGGAGAAAAGAGAGCCCTGACCCCTGTTGGTGAGAACGGACTTGTGCTCCGGAAAGAGCTGTTCAGCCCTTACGCACCTCAAACCGCCCAACTTCCATGATGGCTCCCGTTCCCCGGTTGGGCACTCCCACCGTGTCCCCCAATCTCCCCCAATGGGGGCCACACATGTGCTGTCACAGCCGGGAACCTTGGTCCAGATGCCAGCTCTCCCACTTCCCCTCTTGAAAGAAGTAATAAAAGGAGGGGTTTAATGAGGCACACGGATCGCACAGATCCTGGAATTTAGGGGAAGTCGCTCTGCCCCACGGGACACCTGTACCTGCGTGAGCAGAGCCGGGGAAGATGGGAACCAGCTCCAGTGGAGGCGAGAGGAGACGGGATGAGGCAGTCGATGTGGAGACACAAAGGTGGGAATGGGACTGAGTCTCTTCTCAGGGGACGCTGAGGGGAAGCTGTTGGCAGCTCCACTGGACAGGAGTGAAGGGACCAGGGTCTCCAATCAGTGACTCCCACGGCCCCCGATAGAAGGGGACTTGTTCCCGATGCATTGTGACCTTTTATTACTTCGCAGAGTGCTTTTACTGCTCCTGTGGACAGTGTGGGAGCTTCTAGAGAAAGTGGTTGACTCTTCATTCCCCAGTAAGCATGGACAGGAAACCTGTGCTGCGTCAGCACAGCCAAGGGTTCAGGAGCCTGAGGCTGGGCCGGCGAAGGATGAAGAAAAGACAAAGAGAATCAGCTGGGTCTGGGTGAGAGGAAACCTGAGAAGCTTCCAGAATCTGCCTGCGGAGCCTGTGGCAGCCGGGACAGGAGAGGTTCTGAGCAGCTGGTGTGGTGGGCCCTGTGCCCACTCGGAGCCCGTTGCATCATGGGTTTGACGTGGTCCCTCCTCGGCTGAGTCATGTTGTTCCTCCTCTGACCTTGTCCCTCAGGGGAGCCCTGTCCCACCAGGACCTGTGGTCACAGGGCCTCACACCCCCAGGCCCTGTTCATGCCCTACTGCAGCGCATTGTCAGGACCCTGGACCGTGCAGGCTTTGGGGGGCCCTCAGTCAGCCTGGGTCTGGCCTGGGTCCCACCTTCAGCCCCCACTTTCAATTGTTTGTTATTTCTTTGCTCTTGTGTATATTATTCCAGTTAGCGTGTGTGTGTGTGTGTTGTTGTGTGTGTGTGTGTGAATGTTGGTCTCATTCTCCGGGTGCCCCGTCGGACACAGGGCACATGTGCCCGTCACTGTCCCGCAGGCCCAGGTCCCGCACAGGCCCCGGGAGGAGCGGTGGGTTTCAGGCTCCTGCTGCCCCTGCCTCCCTCCCGGGCCTCATGTTCTTCCCTGAACTTTGGAGGGAACCCGGTTCTGGAATTAGCACAGAGGAGGGTCCCCATTCCTCCTCTGAGACCAGGTCCTGCTGGGACTGGGCTCTGCCCACTGCCCTCTCTCCAGCCTCCAGGGGCCCCGGGATGTGGGGAGGGGGGGCAGCTGCAGGTTTGGGGGAGCAGCGCTGTGGGCAGTGCAGGTGCAGTGACGTCCCCGGGGCACCCTGAGCTGCAGCCGCCCCAGGACAGCTGAGCCGGGACCACAGCCATGAGGTCACTGTGTCCAGCACAGGGAGGGGCTCCCCCTGCAGGAGCCGCGGCTGGTTGAGTGACAGGTGGGAGCGTGGGGTTACCTCTGGGGCCTCAATGAGGGGGAATGGGAGACCCCAGGTCCAGTGGGCAGGTGTGAGGGGCACAGGGTGTGTAAGAGGCAGGGAACAGGGAGGGGGAGGAGGAGAGAGGGGAGGGCTCTGGGACACCACGGGAAGGGGACCAGGTGTGGGCTGTGGGACAGGGCAGGGGCTGTTTGATGGGTGTTCGGTGTGGGGCTCGCTGGGAGGTGACCTTGAGGAGAGGTTGGAAGGTCATGACCCAGGAGCCCTCTGGAGGCAGGTCTGCCTGGCGGGAACCTGCAGTGCGCATGCCCTGGGGCAGGAGGGTCTGGTCTCTGGGAAGAGCTAGGAGGAGGCTGTGGTCGGAGCAGAGAGGAGCTGAGACACAGCCTGGGGACCACGTGGGCGGAGGGGGGAAGGGCGGGGCTGTGCGGAGGGAGGCGGGGTCCCAGGACAGATTGGAGCAGGGGAGGGACATAGGGTGACGCCCCCTGGAACAGGTCTCTGTGGCTGCTGAGCTGAAGAGAGACCTGGGGGCCAGGGAGGCAGCGGGGGAGCGGGAGGGTCTGCGGGGTGCAGGCGGGAGATCCCTCCGCGGGGTGAGTGTGGAAATAGTGGGCCGGGTGAGATTCTGGAACCTTCTGAGGAGGACTTAGAGCACTCCTCATGGGTCCATCCGGGGTCTGGGAGAGAGCGGGCACCGTCACCAGAAATGACATTGGATGGAAGGAGGAGGAGAGAGCTGCCCTCAGGGGAGATGGGAGCTCAGGGACCAGCATCTGGGGGTGTGGGGGGCATCACAGAGGTTGGTTGTAGGAGATGTTGGGGGAGCTGTCTGCTGGGAACAAGGGGCCGGGGGACTGGCAGGTGGACATGAGCTGGAGGACGGAGGGTGTCGCGGGAGAAACAGACTTGGGCGGAAACGCACAGAAAGGCCATCTCGGGCCTTAAACACGGACGCGGCCCCCAGGGAGCGAGGCTGCAGGAGACAAGGCGGAGGGACCGACCAGGACCCCGTGCTGAGCGCCCCATCCCACCCGCACCCGCGCCCCCTCTGCAGTCCTGTCCCCGTGTCCCCAGGCGCCTGAGCCACGAGGCCCCGCTTTCCGGGGCTCAGGAGGCCCTGGTCACTCGCTGAGACTCCGGGTCCGGGCTGAGGGGGGCGTCTGGGTCCCCAGCGAAGCTGGTGCCAAGCCCATGGGTTTCAGGAGCAGCAGGAACCCGCTCAGGACGCCCCAGGGCCGCGTGCGCCTCCCCTGCGGGGCTGGCTGCAGGGAGACCCTGGTCTGGGCCCAGTTCCCTGAGGCGGGGCCTGGGCGGGGCTGGGGGTGTGAGGGGCCCACAAGGGTGCTGGGGCTCAGCCAGATGGGGAGCCGCTGAGGTCAGCGACAGCTCCCCCGGGGACGGGCCTCCCTCCCACAGTGAAGGGTTTGTGTGTTTTCCTCAGAAAGGAAAGGGGGGCCGTGCGGTCAGTGATGGGCGTGAGGCTGGGAGTGGCCTGTCCTTGTCTCTGGCCCGGGGTGGCGTCAGGGTGGGACTCGAGGAACAGGTCTGGGTCTCTAACCTGCTCCCAGGAAGCCCGAGCCCCTGACCCTGAGATGGGGTGAGGAGGGCCGTGGGCACAGAGCCTCTTCTCAGGGCAGCGGGGGCCCTGGGGGACTCAGTGGGGTCGGGGCTGAGGCCTGGGGTCAGGGCCCTCACCCTCCCTTCACTTCTCCTCCTAGAGCCGCCTCCTCACACCTTCATCTTCATCATCCTGGGCATCGCTGGGGGCCTGGTTCTGCTGGGAGCTGTGGCTGGAGCTGTGATGTGGGGGAGGAGGCGCTCAGGTGGGCAGGGGTGGGGTCTGAGTGTGCACTCTAGGCAGTGACAGCGCCCAGGGCTCTGATGTGTCTCTCTCGGCTTCTAAAGGTGAGACCTGCCGTGGGGAGGGGTGGGCAGAGGGAGGCCTGGGTGGTGGGGAGTCTGTGGGACCCTGTGAGCATGAAGTGGGTTTGAGAATGTCACCAGTTCCAGCCACTGCCCTGGATCTGCTCATGATGATTGTCCTCCACAGCGTGAGGAGCTGCCTTGTGGGGACTGAGTGATGGAAGGTGTGTCCACGCTCCCACTTCCTGACTCAGGAACCTCTGATGGGGGGCTGGCCCCGCCCTGCTCCCCACACTTTCTGGTCCAGCAGAGGCGGGCTGGGCCCTCACTATCGCTGACTTTACTTCCTCATGCTCTGAGCTGCAACCTGTTCCTTCCGCATTAAAATGTGGTTCTGGAGGTGACTTTGTTCATTTTTGCCATGAAGGCTTGGTGGGCAAATTAAAGGAGAAGACTCTAAATTTTGAGGGGAAATACATATAAACACCAAGAACTTTCCAGAGCTCATGTGTTTGCTGTGCTGAGCTGTCCCAGGTGTGGACAGGAGAAGTGATGAGGACAGAGTGTGGTCGTGGCCTTTGCCCAGGAGGTGCTCAGTGCATCGTGGGCTTTGACGTGGTCACTCCTCGGCTGGGTCACCTTTCTGCTCTTCTGACCTTGTCCCTCAGGGGAACCCTGTCCCACCAGGACCTGTGGTCACAGGGACTCCCATCCCCCAGGCCTTGTCCTGTGTCCAATTGCAGTGCATCTCCAGGACCCTGGACAGCGAGCCTTCCTGGGGCAGGTCAGCCTGGGCTCAGGCCTGTGTCCAGTTCTCCATCCTCCTCTCCTGGGTGTTTGTTGTTCTTTGCTCTTGTGGACACTATGCCTGTTGCTGTTTCCATGTGTGAGTTGTGGTCTCATTCTCTGGGCGTCCCCGTCTGACAGTATCGGGGCTCATTTTTGCCGTCAGTGCCCCGCAGGCCCAGGGTCCCTGCACCCAGGACTCTGTGGTGAGGAGAGATGGGTGTTCAGGCTCCTCCTGCTCCGCCTCCTCTGACCAGCTTGGTCTTCCTGGGGACCAGCCCCCACCCTGAAGCCTCCAGGGCCCTCAGCCAAGAGCCACCTCATCAGCCTCCCAAAGACACCTGTCACTCAGGAGGTGCCCAGGGTTTAGGGGCTCAGTGCCAGGAGCCAGGGGCAAAGACCAGGCACTTCCTCTCATCCCACAGGTCTCTGCCCACAGATCCATTAATAGCAAACGTGTCCACTAGTTAAGGACGCTGGCACCTTACTAGAGTCCACCCACTCATGAACAAGAGTCCAGTCCATCCTCCTGTTGAGGATGTTTTTATGAAAATTGCCCAACAGTTTAGTCAGAAGGGAAACTCACGTTCAGCCATAACGTGATATTGGTGCCCACCTCCCAGGAGAGTAAAAATGAAAGAGTCAGAAAAAGTCAATTGTTAGCACGAGTTTGGCGTCATTGTATCTGTCATATATACCTGGTGGGTGGGTAAGTTGTTTCAAATTCTGTAAAAATGCTTTGGCAGCAGTCACTACATAAAGCATTTAGCAGTACTCTGTACATCCAATGCCCCAGCAATTGAACTCCTTGTTATATCCCCAAAGACACATACATATGTGTGCCAGAACATACGAAGAACTTACTCATAGCTGCACAATTTGCAAAATCTGTATATAAGACAAATGCGCATGAGCAGTAGAGGAGGAGTGTGGTGTGTTCATAGGACAGAACCCTGCAGCCCTGAGAATGAATACACTTCAACCAAAAGAGCCACTGGGATGAGGGAGGGACATGATGTGGAGAGAGAGCAGGTGCAGAGAGGAGGATCCTTAACATTCTGTTCCCTCAAAAGTTGATGGAAGTCATCTGTGGAGTAGAAACCTAGGGAGGAGTGAGTCGAGATGGAGCCAGTGTGTGACCAAATAACACTCAAGAGGGTCCGCTGAGGACTGGAATGTTCTGTGAGTGTTGTTGATCCCACCTTCACCCTGTGTAAATCCACTGTATACCTGGGATTTGTCCACGTCTCTCTGCGCATGTGATCCTTCATCTTTTCATCTATTATTAAAAATTTATCTTTGTTTTTTCACACAATTTCCTTTTTTTGTTGTTGTTTTTTCTCAATTTTAGATTCTGAGGGTATCTCTCTGTCTGTCCTAATTATTACTTTCCCTAAATCCTGTCTGCATGTCAAGAATAATTCTTTCCAGGGTAAAACCTCAAAAAAAGAAGCAGAAGTAGAAGTAGAAGAAGAAGGAGAAGAGGAGGAGGAGGAGGAGGAGGAGGAGGAGGAGGAGGAGGAGGAAGAAGAAGAAGAAGAAGAAGAAGAAGAAGAAGAAGAAGAAGAAGAAGAAGAAGAAGCCCTAACCGTTGTGGCTCAGTGGATAGAGCGTCGGCCTGAGGACTGAAGGGTCCCAGGTTCGATTCCGGTCAAGGGCATGTACCTTGGTTGCGGGCACATCCCCAGTGGGGAGTGTGCAGGAGGCAGCTGATCGATGCTTCTAACTCTCTATCCCTCTCCTTTCCTCTCTGTAAAAAATCAATAAAATATATTTAAGAAGAAGAAGAAGAAGAAGAAGAAGAAGAAGAAGAAGAAGAAGAAGAAAGGGGAAGAAGAAGAAAGGGGAAGAGAATATGGAGGAGGAGGAGGGGGAGGGGTAGGAGAGCTAGTGGTTATACAGTGAGTCACCAAAGCTCAGGACTGTGTGGTGGCTAAGGAAGCACATCATGGTCTCCTGTGGGGCCGCGTGGACATTAGGGATCCCAGGACTCTGAGCAGCGTCAGCACAGCTCACAGGGGAGAGGCTCCAGGCCGAACATCCCTGGGCCCCATAGGAAGGACCGCGGCGTTTCCATCAGGGAGGGACCAGCTTCCTGACCCAGAGGAGAGGCTCAGCCTGCGCCCATCCTGGTGTCAGCCTGACGGTGGGAGCAGGGGAGCCCTGAGGACGGGGCCCCCGTGGGATTGGGGTGTGACTGTACAATGAATGGAGGGGGTAATGGGGTGTGACTGTACAATGAATGGAGGGGAGGACTGTGATGAAACCGTGGGTTTCCGTTCACCCCAGAGAACAGCTGTGACTCGGGACTCAGACCGTCCACAGGGAGCACAGGCGGTTCCTGCCCGTCCTTCAGCTGCTGGTGAGGCCATGAGGACAGCCTTCGGGAAGGAAGGTCGATGGACCAGACGTGGGAGAGGGTATCGCAGGCTTGGGGTTGGCTTCCTACAAACCCGGTGGGGGCGCAGGAATCCATGGGGCTGGCTTCCCACAAAATGGATCCGTGTCAGAGCGCCCTCTGCTGGTCAGGACAGGGAGGCGTCGCCAGCTTACTCAGTGACTCACCTCAGGCCCACCTCAGGAGTGCTGGGAACTCCCCTTCCCCCGGGTTCCCTTCTCTATCTGACACATTAATGGCCAAATTACCAATAATCGCCGCAGGGGCCAGTAAAGAATTGAATGGAGATAAAGTCGCTCCTCTTTGGAGACATCCCAGACTCTCCCTGCAGACAGTGTCACCTGTGCCTCAGGTGACATGATAATGCTTCTCTGTGGGAGGATAAGGTCCAGGATCCCTGTCCCTGTAACTATGGACTCAGGGCCCCCGGCTCGTCCTCGATGACACATCCCTGCCCAGAGCTCAGGAGCAAAGACCAGCCCCGTGAGGTCTTCCTCACGTCCACCCTCAGGGCAGAAACCAGGACAGGAGGGTGGTCCCAGGAGGGGACATGGAACTGGGGTGGTCGTCCCATGGGGCAGGACAGGCGCTGCCCCACCTGCATCTGAGCTGCTTCTGCTCGCTCTGCTGGGCGGGGGCGGGGGGCATGTGTTGGGGAGTGTCCCAGGGTGGATTCCGCCAATGCTGGGCTTCCCGCACCTCTCTGTGTCCTAGAGTCCCCGACAATGAGGGACCCAACACGGGGCTCCCTTTGGGATCTGAGCCAAGGGTAGGACGGCCAGGGCCACTGAGCTGCTCACCGTGTGCAGAGGGTCTGCTTCTCTTCTCAGACCTGACCGAGCTGGAGGCTTGGGTGTGAAAACCATTGTAAAACTGATGACATTGGTGTGTAGAATTTGGGTGATAACTTTAAAACTCTGACATAAATAAGGTCCCTTCACACACACACACACACACACACACACACACACACACACACACACAGACTCACAGACACATATTCACCCGGAATCCTAGCCTGTGGTGTAATAACATGCTATACAGACCACCTAACACTGTATGTTTCAGTGATTTGTAAGGAGAGCGGGAAGCAGACGGAGAGAGAGATAGAAACGTTGATGAGGAACATCTGCTGCCTCCAGAACGCACCCCACTGGGGACTGAGCTGCTCCCCAGGCATGAGCCCGACTGGGAACGGAAGTGGCCATCCCTGGGTGCATGGGGGGTGCCCAGCCACTGAGCCACGCTGGCCGGTGATGTCAGGACCTTGTGTGTTTCCTCCTGAAACCCTGCCTTGGGCTGCAGTGTCTCCGTCTCCCTGGGCGGTGGGGCTCTTTCCTCTCTGCGCGCTCTCTGTGGTGGGAGTGAGAGTTGCTCTGTGCACGTGAGGCAGCAAAGGGAGAGAAATTGCTGGAGAGACCATCTCTATTTGTCCAATAGTTTGACGGGCCCAACATGCCGGCTCTGTCCTTCCCATCTGGCATTTTAATGTTCTATCCTCTCATCCCAGGTCGCCACAGACAATCCAACAAGGAACCCAGTCCCATCTCCCGTCACCGTGGCTTCTGCTCCTCCTATGAACTCTGTGTGTGAGCTCCCATGTCCCAGCCGTGTGAGCACAGTGAGCATGGAGAGCACATGGTGGGCGCACCCCCTTCACCTCTGTTCTGCACTCAGGTCCCCGTTCCCCTCTCCCAGGAGGAGGCAGAGGCGCAGGGTGGGAAGCACCGTCCCCAGGGGCACTGAGCTCACTCCTGAGGGACCTGGACACCAGGTGGGAGCGGTGGGGTCCAGAGGCCGGAGCTCCCACCCCTGCCCTGGGACCTCCCCCTGGTCCTGCCACCATCCCGTGTCACAGATGAGGGAACGGGGTCCTGAGAACTCAATGCGGGGGGTCCTGGTGTCCTGAGCCAGCGAGTGGGGAGGTGAGAAGAGGAGCGGATCTGGAGGCGCAGGAGCTGAGGGGACAGGGCTCACTGGCCGCTCCTGTGCGGCCTGCACAGCAGTTTCATGAGCTGCACCCACTGCTCCTGAAGGGAAAGGGCTTTGGTGACTCCGAGATTTTAAAAACCTGGAGTCTCCCTGCTTGTCCTCGGTAATGGCGTCAGGGGTCTCTAGGGGCGTGAAGACGGGGCCTCTGATTGAGGTCCCTCCCTGAGCCCGCCCCTGGCCCTGCGGGCTGTGCCTGAGGGACCCTTGCTGTTCACTCACAGAAGCTGCCACAGCTTTATGGCCGCCTCCCTCCCTGTTCTGGGGGAAGTGGAGCTCAGAGCCCCAGCCTGATGCTCCTTGAGGGGGAGTGGGCGGAGAGCTCCCCCTGCAGGAGGAGGGCAGCCCGGTCCCAGGCCCAGGCCGGGCGCTCAGGTCTCAGCCCAGGGAGGAGTCTGGAGCAGAGCCGCTCAGGTTGGGGCTCCCCTTCTCCCTGGGGTCCCCTCTCCATCTCACATCCCTGCTGAGTCCTCCTTCCCGGATACGCATGACGCACCCGCACTACTCACTCCCATTGGCTGTCTGCTTCCAGGTTAGGACATCTCCAGGAGCCCCTGGGATCAGACGGTCCCCCGACGCCGAGGATGCGGGTCCTGAGGCCCCCCACCCTCCTCCTGCTGCTCTCGGGGGCGCTGGTCCTGACCCCCAGCCGGGCCGGTCAGTGCGGGGAGGAGCGAGGGGACCCCGCGGGGGCGCGGGCCCCGGAAGGCGCGTGTCCAGCCCCGGCCCTGCCCCCCGTCCGCCCCCCAGGCCCCCACTCCCTGAGGTATTTCAGCACCGCTGTGTCCCGGCCCGGCCGCGGGGAGCCCCGCTTCCTCTCCGTCGGCTACGTGGACGACACGCAGTTCGTGCGGTTCGACAGCGACGCGGCGAGTCCGAGGATGGAGCCGCGGGCGCCGTGGATGCAGCAGCCGTGGGTGGAGCGGGAGGAGCCGGGGTACTGGGAGCGACACACGCAGAAGGAAAAGCGACACGCACAGATTTTCCGAGAGTTTCTGCAGACCCTGCGCGGCTACTACAACCAGAGCGAGGACGGTGAGCCGCGCGCCGGGCCCGTCACGACCCCCCTCCCCACGGACGGGCCGGGGTCACCCCGAGGGTCCTGAAGGAGCCCCTGAGACTGGGACCCGATTTCATTCTCAAGTTTAGATTCAGTCCCCGCGGGGCGGGCGGGGCAGGGCTGACCTCGGGGCGGGGTCAGGGTCTCACACCATCCAGGAGATGTCTGGCTGCGACGTGGGACCCGACGGCCGCCTCCTCCGCGGGTACAGTCAGTTCGCCTACGACGGCGCAGACTACCTCGCCGTGAACGAGGACCTGATCTCCTGGACCGCGGCCAACATGGCGGCTCAGATCACAAAGCGCAAGTGGGAGGCGGCCCATTGGACTGAGAGGTTGAGGAGCCGCCTGGAGGGGGAGTGTGTCAAGTGGCTCCGCCTTTACCTGGACAAAGGGAAGGAGATCCTGCAGCGCGCAGGTACCAGGGGCCCTGGGGCCGCCCCTTCTCCCCGGGGCTGGGGCTCCTACAAGGAGACAGGACAGGGGGTTAGTGTCAGACACCCCTCCTTGGGGTCAGGGAGGGGGTCCCCTGGATGTCCTCTCAGGGACAAGTAGGGGTGCAGGCTCTCCTGGGGTGCTTGGATACACCTTGACATAACCCATCAGCAGTTCCCACAGGCCCTGCAGGGGCTCTGGGACCCACTGGGACCTTCTCTCTCAGGCCTTGTGCGCTGCCCACACCCGCTGTGTCTGAGGCCTGACCCCAGCTTTTCTGAGTCACGTGGCCTCCACCCAGGTCAGGACCACAAATCCCTTTTCTCCCCTCAGGGACCTGCCTCCTGCCCTGGGCTGTGTCTCTCTGATTCTAGAACTTTCTAAAGACTAGGAGGTCCTTCCAGGTGCCTCTGTCCAGGCTGGTGTGTGTGCTGTGTGCTCCCTCCCCCACCCAGGTGTCTGTCCACTCTCAGGATGGTCACATGGGCGCTGCTGGAGTGTCCCATGGCGGATGCAGAGTTCCCACATTTTCTCCCCTCCCCTCAGACCCTCCAAAGGCACACGTGACCCACCACCCCGTCTCTGCCCATGAGGTCACCCTGAGGTGCTGGGCGCGGGGCTTCTACCCTGCGGACATCAGCCTGACCTGGCAGCGTGACGGGGAGGACCAGACCCAGGACATGGAGCTGGTGGAGACCAGGCCTGCGGGGGACGGCACCTTCCAGAAGTGGGCGGCCGTGGGGGTGCCCCCTGGCGAGGAGCAGAGATACACGTGCCATGTGCAGCACGAGGGGCTGCGTGAGCCCCTGACCCTGAGATGGGGTGAGGAGGGCCGTGGGCACAGAGCCCCTTCTCAGGACAGCAGGGGCCCTGGGGGACTCAGTGGGGTCGGGGCTGAGGCCTGGGGTCAGGGCCCTCACCCTCCCTTCCCTTCTACCCCCAGAGCCACCTTCTCAGACCTTCATCTTCATCATCCTGGGCATCGCTGGGGGCCTGGTTCTGCTGGGAGCTGTGGCTGGAGCTGTGATGTGGGGGAGGAGGCGCTCAGGTGGGCAGGGGTGGGGTCTGAGTGTCTGTCCCACTGGGGGTTCAACCCCAGGTAGACGTGTATCCCGCCTCATTCATGGGAATCGCCATCTCCACACGTGTAATGGCCAGTGTGGGGCTCTGTGCTCACACTTACTCTGTAGTGAGGCCCATGGGAAATAAGGGACCCACTTATCCCCTGATTTTGCTGGTGGTGAGACCCCGTTCCCAGCAGCCCTAGGTCAGAGGGCAGGTCCCTGCTGAGCACAGACCTCCAGGAGGGCAGTGGGTCCAGTCTCCACACATGCACTTCCCTCAGGTTTCCTGGTCCTGCCCTGCATCTATACACACGGTTCTGGAAACTTCTCTGGGGCCCAGGACTAGGGATTCTTTTAGGCATCTGGGCCCTGCCTCCTCCCTGGTCTCTCACGGGATGTTTTCTTCCCGCAGGTAGAAAAGGAGGGAGCTACCCTCAGGCTGCCAGTGAGTATGGAGGGGTGACCCCTGAGGCCCTATGACAGTGCAGACGGGATCTATGGGGAACACCCCTCCCCCTATACTTCCTCCTTAGTTTTCTGCCCTGGGCTCTGACCCCATCCTGGTGTGTCCCCCCCAGGCAGTGACAGTGCCCAGGGCTCTGATGTGTGTCTCGTGGCTATTAAAGGTGAGACCTGCCATGGGGAGAGGTGGGCAGAGGGAGGCCTGGGTGGTGGGGAGTCTGTGGGACACTGTGAGCATGAAGTGGGTTTGAGAATGTCACCAGTTCCAGCCACTGCCCTGGATCTGCTCATGATGATTGTCCTCCACAGCATGAGGAGCTGCCCTGTGGGACTGAGTGATGAAAGGTGTGTCCACGCTCCCACTTCCTGACTCAGGAACCTCTGATTGGGGTGCACACCTGGCCCTGCTCCCCACACTTTCCTGTCAGCAGAGGCGGCTGGGCCCTCCCCTCCCCTCCCTGCCTTTCCTCCCTGGGGGCTCTGAGTGACAACTTCCTGCTCCGTATTGCAATGAGGCTGTGCATTGACCTGGTCCTTCAATTCTTCCCGTGCCTGGTGACGGTCATTAAAGGAGACCCTCTAATTAAATGTCTTCTGAGAGGAAATAAACGGAACTCCAAGAGTTTTGCAGATTCCTGTGTATTCTGTGCTCTTTGCAGGCGGGACGGGAGGGGCTGTGAGGACGGAGCGTGGTCGGGGCCTGTGCCTGGTCAGTGCCCAGTGCATCGTGGGTTTGACGTGGTCACTCCTGGGCCGGGTCCCTCTCTGCTCCTCTGACCTTGTCCCTCAGGGGAACCCTGTCCCACCAGGACCTGTGGTCACAGGGACTCCCATCCCCCAGGCCTTGTCATGTGTCCTAATGCAGAGCCTCTCCCGGACCCTGGACAGCGAGCTTCCTGGGGCAGGTCAGCCTGGGCTCAGGCCCGGATGCGGCCCAGCACCCATCGTCCGTTGCTTCTTTGCTCTTGTGGACACTATGCCTGTTGCTGTTTCCATGTGTGAGTTGTGGTCTCATTCTCTGGGCGTCCCCGTCTGACAGTATCGGGGCTCATTTTTGCCGTCAGTGCCCCGCAGGCCCAGGGTCCCTGCACCCAGGACTCTGTGGTGAGGAGAGATGGGTGTTCAGGCTCCTCCTGCTCCGCCTCCTTCTAGGGCCTGAACGTTCCAGCCCTCTGACCAGCTTGGTCTTCCTGGGGACCAGCCCCCACCCTGAAGCCTCCAGGGCCCTCACCCGAGAGCCACCTCATCAGCCTCCCAAAGACACCTGTCACTCAGGAGGTGCCCAGGGTTTAGGGGCTCAGTGCCAGGAGCCAGGGGCAAAGACCAGACACATTCTCTCATCCCACAGGTCTCTGCCCACAGATCCATTAATAGCCAAAGTCCCCCAGTAGTTAAGGACGCTGGCACCTTACTAGAGTCCACCCCCTCATGAACAAGAGTCCAGTCCATCCTCCTGGTGAGGATGGTACATGGTCCACACATTTATGGAAATTGCCCACCAGTTTTAGAGAGGATGTTCAAGTTCAGCCACAATGTGATGTTGGTGCCACCTCCCCGCAGGGTGAAATGACAGTCAGACAAAACCAACTGTTCCCAGGAATGTGGGCTCCTCTCTCTCATACATTCCTGGTGGGAGAGTGATTGTCTCAAACCTGGTGGGAAATGCTGTGGCCGTACTCCCTGCACCTAGAGACAGGGCAGGGTGGGATGTCGGGGAGTCAGAGGCTGAGCGTCACCCACGGGAGGACAGGAGGTCACAAATGGGACGAGGGGGAGAGTGAAAGGTCAGAAGGACAGATGGACAGAACGGAGAGACGCCTGTCAGCAAACCTGTGGAGAAAAGAGAGCCCTGACCCCTGTTGGTGAGAACGGACTTGTGCTCCGGAAAGAGATGTTCAGCCCTTACGCACCTCAAACCGCCCAACTTCCATGATGGCTCCCGTTCACCGGTTGGGCACTCCCACCGTGTCCCCCAATCTTCCCCAATGGGGGCCACACATGTGCTGTCACAGCCGGGAACCTTGGTCCAGATCCAGCTGTGCCACTTCCCCTCTTGAAAGAAGTAATAAAAGGAGGGGTTTAATGAGGCACACGGATCGCACAGATCCTGGAATTTAGGGGAAGTCGCTCTGCCCCATGGGACACCTGTACCTGCGTGAGCAGAGCCGGGGAAGATGGGAACCAGCTCCAGTGGAGGCGAGAGGAGACGGGATGAGGCAGTCGATGTGGAGACACAAAGGTGGGAATGGGACTGAGTCTCTTCTCAGGGGACGCTGAGGGGAAGCTGTTGGCAGCTCCACTGGACAGGAGTGAAGGGACCAGGGTCTCCAATCAGTGGCTCCCACGGCCCCCGATAGAAGGGGACTTGTTCCCGATGCATTGTGACCTTTTATTACTTCGCAGAGTGCTTTTACTGCTCCTGTGGACAGTGTGGGAGCTTCTAGAGAAAGTGGTTGACTCTTCATTCCCCAGTAAAAATGGACAAGAAACCTGTGCTGCGTCAGCACAGCCAAGGGTTCGGAGCCTGAGGATGGGCCGGCGAAGGATGAAGAAAAGACAAAGAGAATCAGCTGGGTCTGGGTGAGAGGAAACCTGAGAAGCTTCCAGAATCTGCCTGCGGAGCCTGTGGCAGCCGGGACAGGAGAGGCTCTGAGCAGCTGGTGTGGTGGGCCCTGTGCCCACTCGGAGCCCGTTGCATCATGGGTTTGACGTGGTCCCTCCTCGGCTGAGTCATGTTGTTCCTCCTCTGACCTTGTCCCTCAGGGGAGCCCTGTCCCACCAGGACCTGTGGTCACAGGGCCTCACACCCCCAGGCCGTCCCATGCCCTACGGCAGCGCATTGTCAGGACTCTGGACAGTGCAGGCTTTGGGGGGCCCTCAGTCAGCCTGGGTCTGGCCTGGGTCCCACCTTCAGCGCCCACTTTCAAGTGTTTGTTATTTCTTTGCTCTTGTGCATATTATTCCAGTTAGCGTGTGTGTGTGTGTGTGTGTGTGTGTGTGTGTGTGAATGTTGGTCTCGTTCTCCGGGTGCCCCGTCGGACACAGGGCACATGTGCCCGTCACTGTCCCGCAGGCCCAGGTCCCGCACAGGCCCCGGGAGGAGAGGTGGGTTTCAGGCTCCTGCTGCCCCTGCCTCCCTCCCGGGCCTCATGTTCTTCCCTGAACTTTGGAGGGAACCGGTTCTGGAATTAGCACAGAGGAGGGTCCCCATTCCTCCTCTGAGACCAGGTCCTGCTGGGACTGGGCTCTGCCCACTGCCCTCTCTCCAGCCTCCAGGGGCCCCGGGATGTGGGGAGGGGGGGGCAGCTGCAGGTTTGGGGGAGCAGCGCTGTGGGCAGTGCAGGTGCAGTGACGTCCCCGGGGGCACCCTGAGCTGCAGCCGCCCCAGGACAGCTGAGCCGGGACCACAGCCATGAGGTCACTGTGTCCAGCACAGGGAGGGGCTCCCCCTGCAGGAGCCGCGGCTGGTTGAGTGACAGGTGGGAGCGTGGGGTTGCCTCTGGGGCCTCACTGAGGGGGAATGGGAGACCCGCGGTCATGTGGGCAGGTGTGAGGGGCACAGGGTGTGTAAGAGGCAGGGAACAGGGAGGGGGAGGGGGAGAGAGGGGAGGGCTCTGGGACACCACGGGAAGGGGACCAGGTGTGGGCTGTGGGACAGGGCAGGGGCTGTTTGATGGGTGGTCGGTGTGGGGCTCGCTGGGAGGTGACCTTGAGGAGAGGTTGGAAGGTCATGACCCAGGAGGCCCTCTGGAGGCAGGTCTGCCCAGAGGGAACCTGCAGTGCGCATGCCCTGGGGCAGGAGGGTCTGGTCTCTGGGAAGAGCTAGGAGGAGGCTGTGGGCAGAGCAGAGAGAGGAGCTGAGACACAGCCTGGGGACCACGTGGGCGGAGGGGGGAAGGGCGGGGCTGTGCGGAGGGAGGCGGGGTCCCAGGACAGATTGGAGCAGGGGAGGGACGTGGGGTGACGCCCCCTGGAACTGGTCTCTGTGGCTGCTGAGCTGAAGAGAGACCTGGGGGCCAGGGAGGCAGCGGGGGAGAGGGAGGGTCTGCGGGGTGCAGGCGGAAGATCCCTCCGCGGGGTGAGTGTGGGAATAGTGGGCTGGTGAGATTCTGGAACCTTCTGAGGAGGACTTACAGCACTCCTCATGGGTCCATCCGGGGTCTGGGAGAGAGCGGGCACCGTCACCAGAAATGACATTGGATGGAAGGAGGAGGAGAGAGCTGCCCTCAGGGGAGATGGGAGCTCAGGGACCAGCATCTGGGGGGGGGGGGGGGCATCACAGAGGTTGGTTGTAGCAGATGTTGGGGGAGCTGTCTGCTGGGAACAAGGGGCCGGGGGACTGGCAGGTGGACATGAGCTGGAGGATGGAGGGTGTCGCGGGAGAAACAGACTTGGGCGGCAACGCACAGAAAGGCCATCTCGGGCCTTAAACACGGACGCGGGCCCCAGAGAGCGAGGCTGCAGGAGACAAGGCGGAGGGACCGACCAGGACCCCGTGCTGAGCGCCCCATCCCACCCGCACCCGCGCCCCCTCTGCAGTCCTGTCCCCGCATCCCGAGGTGCTTGGACCCGAGGCCCCGCTTTCCGGGGCTCAGGAGGCCCTGGTCACTCGCTGAGACTCCGGGTCCGGGTCCGGGCTGAGGGGGGCGTCTGGGTCCCCAGCGAAGCTGGTGCCAAGCCCATGGGTTTCGGGAGCAGCAGGAACCCGCTCAGGACGCCCTGGGGCCGCGGGCGCCTCCCCTGCGGGCCTGGCTGAGGGAGACCCTGGTCTGGGCCCAGTTCCCTGAGGCGGGGCCTGGGCGGGGCTGGGGGTGTGAGGGGCCCACAAGGGTGCTGGGGCTCAGCCAGATGGGGAGACGCTGAGGTCAGCGACAGCTCCCACGGGGACGGGCCTCCCTCCCACAGTGAAGGGTTTGTGTGTTTTCCTCAGAAAGGAAAGGGGGGCCGTGCGGTCAGTGATGGGCGTGAGGCTGGGAGTGGCCTGTCCTTGTCTCTGCCTGGGGTGGCGTCAGGGGGGGACTCGAGGAACAGGTCTGGGTCAGCGTGTCTCTAACCTGCTCCCAGGAAGCCCGAGCCCCTGACCCTGAGATGGGGTGAGGAGGGCCTTGGGCACAGAGCCTCTTCTCAGGGCAGCGGGGCCCTGGGGGACTCAGTGGGGTCGGGGCTGAGGCCTGGGGTCAGGGCCCTCACCCTCCCTTCCCTTCTCGCTCCAGAGCTGCCTCCTCACACCTTCATCTTCATCCTCCTGGGCATCGCTGGGGGCCTGGTTCTGCTGGGAGCTGTGGCTGGAGCTGTGATGTGGGGGATGGGGGGAGGCGATCAGGTGGGCAGGGGTGGGTTCTGAGTGTGCACTCTAGGCAGTGACAGCGCCCAGGGCTCTGATGTGTCTCTCTCGGCTTCTAAAGGGGAGACCTGCCGTGGGGAGGGGTGGGCAGAGAGGATAACTGGGTGGTGAGGAGTCTGTGGGACCCTGTGAGCATGAAGTGGGTTTGAGAATGTCACCAGTTCCAGCCACTGCCCTGGATCTGCTCATGATGATTGTCCTCCACAGCGTGAGGAGCTGCCTTGTGGGGACTGAGTGATGGAAGGTGTGTCCACGCTCCCACTTCCTGACTCAGGAACCTCTGATGGGGGGCTGGCCCCGCCCTGCTCCCCACACTTTCTGGTCCAGCAGAGGCGGGCTGGGCCCTCACTATCGCTGACTTTACTTCCTCATGCTCTGAGCTGCAACCTGTTCCTTCCGCATTAAAATGTGGTTCTGGAGGTGACTTTGTTCATTTTTGCCATGAAGGCTTGGTGGGAAAATTAAAGGAGAAGACTCTAAATTTTGAGGGGAAATACATATAAACACCAAGAACTTTCCAGAGCTCATGTGTTTGCTGTGCTGAGCTGTCCCAGGTGTGGACAGGAGAAGTGATGAGGACAGAGTGTGGTCGTGGCCTTTGCCCAGGAGGTGCTCAGTGCATCGTGGGCTTTGACGTGGTCACTCCTCGGCTGGGTCACCTTTCTGCTCTTCTGACCTTGTCCCTCAGGGGAACCCTGTCCCACCAGGACCTGTGGTCACAGGGACTCCCATCCCCCAGGCCTTGTCCTGTGTCCAATTGCAGTGCATCTCCAGGACCCTGGACAGCGAGCTTCCTGGGGCAGGTCAGCCTGGGCTCAGGCCTGTGTCCCTTTCTCCATCCTCCTCTCCTGGGTGTTTGTTGTTCTTTGCTCTTGTGGACACTATGCCTGTTGCTGTTTCCATGTGGGAGTTGTGGTCTCATTCTCTGGGCGTCCCCGTCTGACAGTATCGGGGCTCATTTTTGCCGTCAGTGCCCCGCAGGCCCAGGGTCCCTGCACCCAGGACTCTGTGGTGAGGAGAGATGGGTGTTCAGGCTCCTCCTGCTCCGCCTCCTTCTAGGGCCTGAACGTTCCAGCCCTCTGACCAGCTTGGTCTTCCTGGGGACCATCCCCCACCCTGAAGCCTCCAGGGCCCTCAGCCAAGAGCCACCTCATCAGCCTCCCAAAGACACCTGTCACTCAGGAGGTGCCCAGGGTTTAGGGGCTCAGTGCCAGGAGCCAGGGGCAAAGACCAGGCACTTCCTCTCATCCCACAGGTCTCTGCCCACAGATCCATTAATAGCAAACGTGTCCACTAGTTAAGGACGCTGGCACCTTACTAGAGTCCACCCCCTCATGAACAAGAGTCCAGTCCATCCTCCTGTTGAGGATGTTTTTATGAAAATTGCCCAACAGTTTAGTCAGAAGGGAAACTCACGTTCAGCCATAACGTGATATTGGTGCCCACCTCCCAGGAGAGTAAAAATGAAAGAGTCAGAAAAAGTCAATTGTTAGCACGAGTTTGGCCTCATTGTATCTGTCATATATACCTGGTGGGTGGGTAAGTTGTTTCAAATTCTGTGAAAATGCTTTGGCAGCAGTCAATACATAAAGCATTTAGCAGTACTCTGTACATCCAATGCCCCAGCAATTGAACTCCTTGTCATATCCCCAAAGACACATACATATGTGTGCCAGAACATACGAAGAACTTACTCATAGCTGCACAATTTGCAAAATCTGTATATAAGACAAATGCGCATGAGCAGTAGAGGAGGAGGGTGGTGTGTTCATAGGACAGAACCCTGCAGCCCTGAGAATGAATACACTTCAACCAAAAGAGCCACTGGGATGAGGGAGGGACATGATGTGGAGAGAGAGCAGGTGCCGAGAGGAGGACCCTTAACATTCTGTTCCCTCAAAAGTTGATGGAAGTCATCTGTGGAGTAGAAATCTAGGGAGGAGTGAGTCGAGATGGAGCCAGTGTGTGACCAAATAACACTCAAGAGGGACCGCTGAGGACTGGAATGTTCTGTGAGTGTTGTTGATCCCACCGTCACCCTGTGTAAATCCACTATACACATGGGATTTGTCCATGTCTCTCTGCGCATGTGATCCTTCATCTTTTCATCTATTACTAAAAATTTATCTTTGTTTTTTCACACAATTTCCTTTTTTTTGTTGTTGTTCTTTCTCACTTTTAGATTCTGAGGGAATCTCTCTGTCTGTCCTAATTATTACTTTCCCTAAATCCTGTCTGCATGTCAAGAATAATTCTTTCCAGGGTAAAACCTCAAAAAAAGAAGCAGAAGTAGAAGTAGAAGAAGAAGGGGAAGAGGAGGAGGAGGAGGAGGAGGAGGAGGTGGAGGAGGAGGAAGAAGAAGAAGAAGAAGAAGAAGAAGAAGAAGAAGAAGAAGAAGAAGAAGAAGAAGCCCTAACCGTTGTGGCTCAGTGGATAGAGCGTCGGCCTGTGGACTGAAGGGTCCCAGGTTCGATTCCGGTCAAGGGCATGTACCTTGGTTGCGGGCACATCCCCAATGGGGAGTGTGCAGGAGGCAGCTGATCGATGCTTCTAACTCTCTATCCCTCTCCTTTCCTCTCTGTAAAAAATCAATAAAATATATTTAAGAAGAAGAAGAAGAAGAAGAAGAAGAAGAAGAAGAAGAAGAAGAAGAAAGGGGAAGAAGAAGAAAGGGGAAGAGAATATGGAGGAGGAGGAGGGGGAGGGGTAGGAGAGCTAGTGGTTATACAGTGAGTCACCAAAGCGCAGGACTGTGTGGTGGCTAAGGAAGCACATCATGGTCTCCTGTGGGGCCGCGTGGACATTAGGGATCCCAGGACTCTGAGCAGCGTCAGCACAGCTCACAGGGGACAGGCTCCAGGCTGAACATCCCTGGGCCCCATAGGAAGGACGATGGCATTTCCATCAGGGAGGGACCAGCTTCCTGACCCAGGGGAGAGGCTCAGCCTGCGCCCATCCTGGTGTCAGCCTGACGGTGGGAGCAGGGGAGCCCTGAGGACGGGGTCCCCGTGGGAATGGGGTGTGATTGTACAATGAATGGAGGGGGGAATGGGGTGTGACTGTACAATGAATGGAGGGGAGGAGTGTGGCGCAGCCGTGGGTTTCCGTTCACCCCAGAGAACAGCTGTGACTCGGAACTCAGACGGTCCACAGGGAGCACAGGCGGTTCCTGCCCGTCCTTCAGCTGCTGGTGAGGCCATGAGGACAGCCTTCAGGAAGGAAGGTCGATGGACCAGACCTGGGAGAGGGTATCACAGGCTTGGGGTTGGCTTCCTACAAACCCGGTGGGGGCGCAGGAATCCATGGGGTTGGCTTCCCACAAAATGGGATCCATGTCAGAACGCCCTCTGCTGGTCAGGACAGGGAGGCGTCGCCAGCTTACTTAGTGACTCACCTCAGGCCCACCTCAGGAGTGCTGGGAACTCCCCTTCCCCCGGGTTCCCTTCTCTATCTGACACATTAATGGCCAAATTACCAATTATCGCCACAGGGGTGGGTAGAGATGTGAGTGGGGATAAAGTCGCTCCTCTTTGGAGACAATCCAGACTCTCCCTGCAGACAGTGTCACCTGTGCCTCAGGTGACATGATAATGCTTCTCTGTGGGAGGATAAGGTCCAGGATCCCTGTCCCTGTAACTGTAGACTCAGGGACCCCGGCTCGTCCTCGATGACACATCCCTGCCCAGAGCTCAGGAGCAAAGACCAGCCCCGTGAGGTCTTCCTCACGTCCACCCTCAGGGCAGAAACCAGGACAGGAGGGTGGTCCCAGGAGGGGACATGGAACTGGGGTGGTCGTCCCATGGGGCAGGACAGGCGCTGCCCCACCTGCATCTGAGCTGCTTCTGCTCGCTCTGCTGGGCGGGGGCGGGGGGCATGTGTTGGGGAGTGTCCCAGGGTGGATTCCGCCAATGCTGGGCTTCCCGCACCTCTCTGTGTCCTAGAGTCCCCGACAATGAGGGACCCAACACGGGGCTCCCTTTGGGATCTGAGCCAAGGGTAGGACGGCCAGGGCCACTGAGCTGCTCACCGTGTGCAGAGGGTCTGCTTCTCTTCTCAGACCTGACCGAGCTGGAGGCTTGGGTGTGAAAACCATTGTAAAACTGATGACATTGGTGTGTAGAATTTGGGTGATAACTTTAAAACTCTGACATAAATAAGGTCCCTTCACACACACACACACACACACACACACACACACAGACTCACAGACACATATTCACCCAGAATCCTAGTCTGTGGTGTAATAACATGATATACAGACCACCTAACACTGTATGTTTCAGTGATTTGTAAGGAGAGCGGGAAGCAGAGGGAGAGAGAGATAGAAACGTTGATGAGGAACATCTGCTGCCTCCAGAACGCACCCCACTGGGGACTGAGCTGCTCCCCAGGCCTGTGCCCGACTGGGAACGGAACTGGCCATCCCTGGGTGCATGGGGGGATGCCCAACCACTGAGCCACACTGGCCGGTGATGTCAGGACCTTGTGTGTTTCCTCCTGAAACCCTGCCTTGGGCTGCAGTGTCTCCGTCTCCCTGGGCGGTGGGGCTCTTTCCTCTCTGCGCGCTCTCTGTGGTGGGAGTGAGAGTTGCTCTGTGCACGTGAGGCAGCAAAGGGAGAGAAATTGCTGGAGAGACCATCTCTATTTGTCCAATAGTTTGACGGGCCCAACATGCCGGCTCTGTCCTTCCCATCTGACACTTTAATGTTCTATCCTCTCATCCCAGGTCGCCACAGACAATCCAACAAGGAACCCAGTCCCTTCTCCCGTCACCGTGGCTTCTGCTCCTCCTATGAACTCTGTGTGAGAGCTCCCATGTCCCAGCCGTGTGAGCACAGTGAGCATGGAGAGCACATGGTGGGCGCACCCCCTTCACCTCTGTTCTGCACTCAGGTCCCCGTTCCCCTCTCCCAGGAGGAGGCAGAGGCGCAGGGTGGGAAGCACCGTCCCCAGGGGCACTGAGCTCACTCCTGAGGGACCTGGACACCAGGTGGGAGCGGTGGGGTCCAGAGGCCGGAGCTCCCACCCCTGCCCTGGGACCTCCCCCTGGTCCTGCCACCATCCCGTGTCACCGATGAGGGAACGGGGTCCTGAGAACTCAATGCGTGGGGTCCCGGTGTCCTGAGCCAGCGAGTGGGGCGGTGAGAAGAGGAGCGGATCTGGAGGCGCAGGAGCTGAGGGGACGGGGCTCACTGGCCCCTCCCGTGCGGCCTGCACAGCAGTTTCATGAGCTGCACCCACTGCTCCTGAAGGGAAAGGGCTTTGGTGACTCCGGGATTTTAAAAACCTGGAGTCTCCCTGCTTGTCCTCGGTAATGGCGTCAGGGGTCTCTAGGGGCGTGAAGACGGGGCCTCTGATTGACGTCACTCCCTGAGCCCGCCCGTGGCCCTGTGGGCTGTGCCTGAGGGGCCCTTGCTGTTCACTCACAGAAGCTGCCACAGCTTTATGGCCGCCTCCCTCCCTGTTCTGGGGGAAGTGGAGCTCAGAGCCCCAGCCTGATGCTCCTTGAGGGGGAGTGGGCGGAGAGCTCCCCCTGCAGGAGGAGGGCAGCCCGGTCCCAGGCCCAGGCCGGGCGCTCAGGTCTCAGCCCAGGGAGGAGCCTGGAGCAGAGCCGCTCAGGGTTGGGGCTCCCCTTCTCCCGGGGTTCCCTCTCCATCTCACATCCCTGCTGAGTCCTCCTTCCCGGATACGCATGACGCAGCCGCACTGCTCACTCCCATTGGCTGTCTGCTTCCAGGTTAGGACATCTCCAGGAGCCCCTGGGATCAGACGGTCCCCCGACGCGGAGGATGCGGGTGATGCGGCCCCCCACCCTCCTCCTGCTGCTCTCGGGGGCGCTGGTCCTGACCCCCAGCCGGGCCGGTGAGTGCGGGGTCGGAGGGGCGGCTGTGCGGGGAGGAGCGAGGGGACCCGATGGGGGCGCGGGCCCGGGAAGGCGCGTGTCCAGCCCCGGCCCTGCCCCCCGTCCGCCCCCCAGGCCCCCACTCCCTGAGGTATTTCCTCACCATCTGGTCCCGGCCCGGCCGCGGGGAGCCCCGCTTCCTCGCCGTGGGCTACGTGGACGACACGCAGTTCGTGCGGTTCGACAGCGACGCGGCGAGTGGGAGGATGGAGCCGCGGGCGCCGTGGATGCAGCAGCCGTGGGTGGAGCAGGAGGACCCGGGGTACTGGGAGCGGAACACGCTGAGGGCCAAGAGAGTCTCACAGACTTACCGAGAGAACCTGCAGATCGCCCTCGGCTACTACAACCAGAGCGAGGACGGTGAGCCGCCGCCGGGCCATCACGACCCCCCTCCCCACGGACGGGCCGGGGCCGCCCCAAGGGTCCGGGTCCCAGCGTCACCCCCCCACACACACACACCCGGGAGGAGCCCGTGGGAACTTTGACCCTACTTCACTTTCAGTTTAGATTCAGGCCCCGCGGGGCAGGGGACGGGTGGGGCGGGGCTGACCTCGGGGCGGGGTGACCTCGGGGCGGGGCTGACCTCGGGGCGGGGTCAGGGTCTCACACCTTCCAGTGGATGTCTGGCTGCGAAGTGGGACCCGATGGCCGCCTCCTCCGCGGGTACAGTCAACACGCCTACGACGGCACCGACTACATCGCCCTGAACGAGGACCTGACCTCCTGGACCGCGGCCGACATGGCGGCTCAGATCACAAAGCGCAAGTGGGAGGCGGCGGGTGTGGCAGAGCGTTTCAGGATCTACCTGGAGGGCACCTGCAGGAAGTGGCTCCTCATTTACCTGGACAAAGGGAAGGAGACCCTGCTGCGCGCAGGTACCAGAAGCCCTGGGACCCCCGTCCTCCCCTCCCATTTCCCCGGGGCTGGGGCTCCTACAAGGAGACAGGACAGCGGGTCAGTGTCAGACACCCCTCTTTGGGGTAAGGGAGGGGGTCCCCTGGATGTCCAGGTCAGGTACCACAGGGACTCCCTCTGCTCTCAGGACAGGTAGGGGTGCAGGCTCTCCTGGGGTGCAGGGAGACCCCCTGACATAACCCATCGGGTTCGCCTAGGCCCTGCAGGGGCTCTGGGACCCACGGGGACCTTCTCTCTCAGGCCTTGTGCGCTGCCCCACACCCCCTGTGTCTGAGGCCTGACCCCAGCTTTTCTGAGTCACGTGGCCTCCATCCAGGTCAGGACCACAAATCCCTTTTCTCCCCTCAGAGACCTACCTCCTGCCCTGGGCTGTGTACTCTGAGTCTAGAATGTTCTAAAGCCTAGGAGGTCCTTCCAGGGGCCTCTGTCCAGGCTGGTGTGTGTGCTGTGTGCTCCCTCCCCCACCCGGGTGTCTGTCCACTCTCAGGATGGTCACATGGGTGCTGCTGGAGTGTCCCATGACAGATGCAACATTCCTGCATTATCTCCCCTCCCCTCAGACCCTCCAAAGGCACACGTGACCCACCACCCCGTCTCTGCCCGTGAGGTCACCCTGAGGTGCTGGGCGCGGGGCTTCTACCCTGCGGACATCAGCCTGACCTGGCAGCGTGACGGGGAGGACCAGACCCAGGACATGGAGCTGGTGGAGACCAGGCCTGCGGGGGACGGCACCTTCCAGAAGTGGGCGGCCGTGGGGGTGCCCCCTGGAGAGGAGCAGAGATACACGTGCCATGTGCAGCACGAGGGGCTGCCCGAGCCCCTGACCCTGAGATGGGGTGAGGAGGGCCGTGGGCACAGAGCCTCTTCTCAGGGCAGTGGGGCCCTGGGGACCTCAGTGGGGTCGGGGCTGAGGCCTGGGGTCAGGGCCCTCACCCTCCCTTCTCTTCTCCTCCCAGAGCCACCTTCTCACACCTTCATCTTCATCATCCTGGGCATCGCTGGGGGCCTGGTTCTGCTGGGAGCTGTGGCTGGAGCTGTGATGTGGGGGAGGAGGCGCTCAGGTGGGCAGAGGTGGGCTCTGAGTGTGCACTCTAAGCAGTGACACGCCCAGGGCTCTGATGTGTCTCTCTCGGCTTCTAAAGGTGAGACCTGCCATGGGGAGGGGTGGGCAGAGGGAGGCCTGGGTGGTGGGGAGTCTGTGGGACACTGTGAGCATGAAGTGGGTTTGAGAATGTCACCAGTTCCAGCCACTGCCCTGGATCTGCTCATGATGATTGTCCTCCACAGCGTGAGGAGCTGCCCTGTGGGGACTGAGTGATGGAAGGTGTGTCCACGCTCCCACTCCCTGACTCAGGAACCTCTGATGGGGGGCTGGCCCCGCCCTGCTCCCCACACTTTCTGGTCCAGCAGAGGCGGGCTGGGCCCTCACTATCGCTGACTTTACTTCCTCATGCTCTGAGCTGCAAGCTGTTCCTTCCGCATTAAAATGTGGTTCTGGAGGTGACTTTGTTCATTTTTGCCATGAAGGCTTGGTGGGCAAATTAAAGGAGAAGACTCTAAATTTTGAGGGGAAATACATATAAACACCAAGAACTTTCCAGAGCTCATGTGTTTGCTGTGCTGAGCTGTCCCAGGTGTGGACAGGAGAAGTGATGAGGACGGAGCGTGGCCGGGGCCTGAGCCTGGTCAGTGCCCAGTGCATCGTGGGCTTTGACGTGGTCACTCCTCGGCCGGGTCCCTCTCTGCTCCTCTGACCTGTCCCTCAGGGGAACCCTGTCCCACCAGGACCTGTGGTCACAGGGACTCCCATCCCCCAGGCCTTGTCCCTTGTCCTAATGCAGCGCCTCTCCAGGACCCTGGACAGCGAGCTTCCTGGGGCAGGTCAGCCTGGGCTCAGGCCTGGGTCCCTTTCTCCATCCTCCTCTCCTGGGTGTTCATTTCTTTGTTCCTGTCGACACTATGCCTGTTGCTGTTCCATGTGGGAGTTGTGGTCTCATTTCTTCCTTCCACCTGGTTCCCCACGAGCTTCACGTGGGGGCTGGGCTGTGGGTGCTTTTTAAAAAAAAAAAATCCATCCTGACAAAGGCTTTACTGACAACTTCCCATACAGTTAGTGAAAAAATAAAACATAAAAACACAGGACACAGCAGACAGGATCGCGTACACCAGACGGCACCACCACAGGAGTCCCTTCTCGTCAGGTGGAAGAGTCCCCAAACCTAAGGACTCAGATTTGGGGGGACAGGACGTTGGTCTCCCCCTAATGAACCAAACAGCCCCGCAGACAGACACCAGGGGGCCGGTGGACGCAGCGGGTCCGAGTGTAAAACGAAGCTTTTGTGACGGAGCGGAGCTGGAGTCCGGGCTGGGCGGTGTCTCCCCCCGGACCCCCCACGTGCCCCCTCCCGCTTCCCGGGCCCTCAGCCTCTGGAGCAGCTGCTGGAGGGGGTGTGGGGGGGCACAGAGCGGGCTGTGCTGCCCCCCCCCCCCAGGCTGGTCACCCCGCCCCCCGCCTGCCTCTGTTTCCGGAGGAGACCCGGTTCCCAGAAGCAGCCCCGAAGGCCGGGCTCCACTAGGGCCCCTCCGGGCCGGGCCCGCGGGGTCGGCCTGCGTGGCCATGGGGCTCCCCCCCGCTCGCTGCGCCCGGACCTCGTGCAGCCGGGCTGGTCCCGCCCGAGGCGCTGGGCGATGTCCGCTGCGTCCCCTCCTCCTGGGAGCGGCTCTGAGGAGCCCCGGCCCCCCGTCCCCCGAGGCCGGGCGTGGACGTGGAGGGGCGGCGTCCTCAGCGCAGGAGCCGCTCCAGCCCCGGGCAGCGCCCGCCGACCCCGCCGTCCCTGAGCCTCTGGGTCTGCGGTGCCGGCTCCTCCGGAGGCTCCGGCTTGGCCTCCGCGGTCCGAGGGCTGCGCTCAGGGTGCGGGGCCCGGGCGGCCTGCTGCCCAGCACCCCGTCCCGCTCCGCTACCTGAGGGCCGGGCTGCCCCCCGCGTCACCGGAAATGCTCCTCCCCCCCGCCCCCCCGCCCCATCCGGGACAAAGGCCGCGGCCGCGGTGGGAGCTCAGACCTCGGACTTCAGGAGGAAGGACCCGCAGGCCCAGGACCGGGCTGACCCGGGGCCTCCGCTGTCGGGAGCGGCCGGAGCGCACGGCGGGGTCCTCCCTGGGGGACATGGTCACCCTCAGCGTCACCCACATCCCCGCTGCCGGCGGCCTGGTCCCCGGACAGTCCCTGAGCTGCCCCCCCACAGCACTGCCCCCCCACAGCGCTGCCCCCCGACACCGCCCATCAGAGGAGCCTGCGGCCCAGACCCCCGAGGCCGCCACCCGGAGCCCGCACCCTGGATGTGCCCCCTCCCCCTCCCACCGGGATGCCCCAGGCCCCGGGGACAGTGCCCCCCCAATGAGGACTCACCCCCTCGCCTGCCCCCAGGGGGCCTCCCGGGCTTTGGGGGGAACATGGTCCGGGACCCTGTCTCTGTGGGCATCTCGGTGCGTCTCTGAGTCTGATCCTGGCCTGAGGGTGTCTCTCGGGTGAGGGTGACAGGACAAGTTCCATGTTTCCTTCCTGGTTCCAGCTTTGGGTCTGGGAGTGAGACATCCTCATCCACAGCTGTACACGCTCCACACGTATGTCATCGGGGAGGGCCTTCCAAGGCGAGGGAGACAGGGTGTGAGGACGTGGGGAGGTGAGGGGGGCGGGAGGTCAGGGTTCGGGGGGAACCTCAGGCACATCCTCTCCTCATGCTCTCTGAGCGCGAGCGGGCCCGGGGAGCTGCCGTCTGTGGGTTCAGCACCCACTGTCTCTGCGGTGAAGCCTCCTGGGCCGCTCCTGTCACCAGGTCACCAGACACAACACCAGGCCCCGGGGACGGGCACAGGGAGGCTGCAGCGAGGGGCGCTGGTGACCCTCACACCCTCAGGGGGACCTCACATCGAGGTCATGCCTGTGCGGCTCGGGGTTACATGCGTGTTAGTGACACGCTCCGGGGCCGCTGGGAGGAGGATCACTGAGACCCACACACACACTGAGGTCAGGGACGCGTGAAGCCCGTGGCTCCCACGTGCAGACACTGTGGCCTCCCTCCGTCCGTGAGCCCCGGGGCCTGTGGGGCGGAGACTGGACCCTGAGAGCGTTCAGCGGGCGCCGTGTCCGGGGGCAGCCCCACGCCCCACGGCGGCCGGATTGAAGGTCCACGAAGGGCGAGTCCCTGCTCCCAGGAGCCCGTGTCAGGGCTCAGGGGCCACAGCAGCTGGGGGCTGCCCCGTGGGGGACACCGAGGCAGAGCGGGGCCTCCTCACAGCAGGTCCTGCTGGACAGACCGCTCTGCGTGGGGCCTGGGCCTCAGGGCGGAGCACTCGGCCCATTTGCAGAAAAGGCCCGGCCTGGCCGGTGCGGCTCAGCGGGGAGAGCTGTCCTGGCTCTGACAGGTCTGGGGTGACCCCTGGGCAGGGCGTGGGGGAGGCACCCACTCAGTGGTCTCTCCATCCACGTTCCTCTCTCCCTCCCTCTCCCGTCCTCTCTCTCTGAATCAATAAGCACATTTATTTTATTTATTTATTGTCTGAGTTGGTAAAATGCTCTTCAGCACACATGTCCGGCATCCGGCACCGCGAACCGAATGCCTATTTCTGTGCAACTCGCACCCCGTACGGACCCCACAGGTCCTGTCACCTGAGCCTGAGAGACGTCTGACCTTCCTCTCCGTCTGCACAGCGCCCCCGTGAGGCCGGCGGGTGGACCCCATTCCACAGATGGGGGGTCGAGGCCCGGAAAGGCAGGGGCTCCTCCGAGGCCTCGGGTCTGCGCTCCGCCTCCTGGTTCCGGTCCCAGCGCCGCCGCCCCGCGCGGAAGGGCCTCCCTCGGACCCGCTCCCGTCCGGCCCGGAGCCACACGGGGGCCTTCACGGCTCCTGTTGGACGCCGAGAGCCAGCCCCTCGCCCCGAACGGGGAAGAGAAACGGGGCTGACCCTCGGGGGGCAGGGGCTCCACGTCAGCCCGTCCCGAGGGGCCTCGCTCCGCGGAGCTGGGCGAGCGCTCCGGCCCCGTGGGAGGCGGTGGGCAGCGGCCTCGGGGGCGATGGCGCTGAGAACGGAGCGGAGGAGTCAGTGGTTCATGGGTTTGGACCAGAACCGGAAACGACACGCGATGGCAAAGCAGGAGTGACCCCAACCGACGGAGAGAGGGGCTCCCGGCTCTGCCCGGGCCTCCACCGAGCGGGCGGCCCCGGGGAGCGGGGCGGGGCAGGAGCCGGGCCCGGGGTCACCGAGCCGCGGTCTGGGGGGGAAGCCTCCTTTCCGCCAGAGAAGAGTCGGGGCTCTCGACACGGAGCCCCCCGAACTGGCACCGCCAACCACACAGACGGGTGTGAACGGGGTGAACACACGGGGCGCCCCGTCGGGGAGCGGCCTCCAGAGGGACAGAGGCTCCTGCGCCCGCGGAGGAGGGGAAGGGGGGGCGGTGCCGCTCGGGTTCCGGTAAAATGTGTCTCTGACGCCGGCGGCCCGGGGCCCACGCCCCTCCCGGCGGAAGAAGCCCGGTCCTGGGGGAGGGGCCCTCCCCGGGGCGGGGGGCGGGGTTCCAGCCCAAAGGCGGCGAGGCCTTCGGGCGGCTGGGCCCCTGCAGCCCGGCTCCCGGCTCCTGCGGACCCCGCTGTGCCCGCCCCGCGCCCACCTCCCCCTCGTCCACCTCCATTCAGCCCAGAGCAGACGCTCCGGGATCGGGGAGGGGCCCCTGGTCCTGAGGCCTCTGCCCTCTGGTCTGGGGGGGCGTCCCGAGAGGAAATGGGGAGGAGACAGTGGCTGAGGAGACCCCCCTGCGGGGCGGCCCGAGGCCCTTCTGTCCCGGGCTGCGCAGCGGGGGGGGGAGGGGGGCCGTGGGCCCGGGGACAGAGCCCCACCGTGACCCCTTTTGTGAGAGGCAGGCCCGTGGGCACCCGCTCCTTCCCCTCCGGTCCTCCCCCCGAAGAAGGGCATCAGGGAGACCTCCTCCTCTGCCATCTGGTCGTCCGGTCACCCGGGTCCGAGATCCCGTTAACCCGCCCCCGTCAGAAGGCGCCGGGCCCAGGGCCTCAGAACCGGGCGCCGGGACCACGAGCTCAGGCGCCGGCCACAGGGACCGGGACCCGGGCTGGAGCCCCGCAGCCCCGCAGCCGAACACGGGACAGAGGGCACGGCGCCTGCCGAGGCCAATACAGACGTTTTTTAATTAAAAGAATAAAATCAAAGGGCCAAGCTGGCTGCCCCTACAGACACGTCCGGGTTCTGTCTGGATGGGAGCGCTCCCTCCGCTGGGGTGTAGACGCCACAGGAGGGGTCTGTGGGACCGGGGTCTTCAGGCACAAACTGCCCCTGTCCCAGGTGGACACCCCTGTCCCCCCCCCCTCCCGGGCTGAGGCCTCTCCCTGTCCCAGAGGGGACACCCCTGTCCCTCCCCCCTCCCGGGCTGAGGCCTCTCCCTGTCCCAGAGGGGACACCCCTGTCCCTCCCCCCTCCCGGGCTGAGGCCTCTCCCTGTCGGATGTCCAGGGTGAGCTCCCTTCTGGAAGGTCCCAGGGCCATGCTGGGAGCTCAGTTTTGGGCGCAGGATCCGCCTCAGGGAGAGGGATTCTGGGAAGAGAAGAGGAGAGAGAGGCAGGGCCAGTTGGGAGACCCCCTCTGGTTTAGCCAGAAAAACCTTTCTCAATGTGTGGTCTGTGGAACCCTGATGTCTCTGAGAGCCTTTCCCGGGACGTGGGGGTCACACTGTTGGCAGGAGATGAGGGACATCCGGGCCTTTTCACTCCGCTGACACGGGCGCTGAGGCCAAGCTCTGCACGAATGGCTGACACCGACCTCCATAGTCGTCCCTCCCACCAGCCCTGACCGCAGTGAGAAGACAGACAGACAGACAGACAGAACCAGACAGACAGACAGACAGACAGAGGACAGAACCAGACAGACAGACAGAGGACAGACAGACAGACAGACAGAGGACAGAACCAGACAGACAGACAGAGGACAGAACCAGTTTCCCTTTACACGACCCTGTGGAAGGAGGTGACATTATTCTCTTCACTGAAGCCTCGTCCTTCCATCCACATTTTTAAACATCATGGCCTCCGGGGAGATGCCCCAAAGGTGAACGCGGTGACTGCATCGCCCACACCCACAGAACAATGACCCCCCCCACACCCACAGAACAATGACCCCCCCACACCCACAGAACAATGACCCCCCCCCACACCCACAGAACAATGACCCCCCCACACCCACAGAACAATGACCCCCCCCACACCCACAGCCACAGAACAATGACCCCCACACACCCACAGAACAATGACCCCCCCACACCCACATAACAATGACCCCCCCACACCCACAGAACAATGACCCCCCCACACACCCGTAGAACAATGAGGCCCCCCACACCCACAGAACAATGACCCCCCACACCCACAGAACAATGACCCCGCCCACACCCACAGAACAATGACCCCCCCACACCCACAGAACTGGTAGCTT